>NC_064854.1:19679751-19832251 GCF_024139225.1 Suncus etruscus | reverse complement strand
GCCACTGGCTGCACCCTGGCCTTGAAGGGGCCTTCCTGCAGTGCTTTCAGTGGTTTTTTTCATTTTAATGAACTACAAAGTTTCACACTCTGTTTTTTTTTTTTTTTTGGGGGGGGGGGGGTCATCATCCCGGCAGTGCTCAGAAATCGCCCCTGGCAGGCACGGGGGACCATATGGGATGCTGGAATTCGAACCACCATCCTGCATGAAAGGCAAACGCCTTACATCCATGCTATCTCTCCGGCCCCAGTTTCATGCTCTTGATTGAAAAAAGAAACCAAAAATAAGAATGACTCAATGAGATATTGAGAAATGGTTGCTATGGTAAACATGGTTATCCACTAAGTACCCATTTTCTCTTAATCTTTTACTAGGCCTTGATTTTAGCAATTCATTCTTCCGTTTTTTTTTTTGTTCTTCCCTCCCTCCAACGTGATTTTCTGAGGCATGGCTAATAACTGCAGGGGGTTTCTTAGGAAGTTTGCCTTTCTTTTGTTTGTTTTTGGGCTACACCTGCTCAGGGTTTAACCCTGACTCTGTGCTCAGGGGTCACTTCTGGTGAGGCTTGGGGACCATTTGTGATTGTGCCAGGGATAAATTGGGGCTGGGGGGCTGCAAGGCAAACTTTTCTGGACCCTGGTTCTGCTTTCTGAGTCTGTTGCCACTTCTACTTCCCTGTTATCTTCTTATTTTTGCCTGGACTAGGAATGTTATCTCTGGAATTGTAGCTGCCATAATATAACCTTGAGGAGAAAAGGAATATGGTGGAGAAGAGCACAACAACCCATCCTTTTGTGACATGGTGGGACCAGTAAGCCTTTGCACTGCCCTGACTTATTTCTAGACTTCTTGGCTCTTTCCTGACATTGAAAGCAGTCCTCCCTAGTGATATCCAGTCAGATTGAACAAGTAAAGCATCAAAGTGTATTAAACTATAGTCTCTGAGTCTGCATCTCAGATCCTGTTTCAGTGTCTGCTTTGTCCTGGTCAGTGCTGTTAATGAGTAGCAGGTGTCAGGTGAAACTCAGGTGTGGCCATGTGACACTGGAGGGGACAATGCTGATTTGGGGGTTGAAGAACTATGATTTATTCCTACCTTCTACGGGTGACTTGAGGCAAGCCAGTGACTGTGTCTGCACTGTATTTCCATCTGTCATGCTATCTCTTTTCTTTTTATTTCTTTTTTTTTCGTGGTGGTGGTTGGCTCATACCCAGCAGTGCTCAGGGCTTACTCCTGGCTCTGTGCTCATTGATCACTGCTGGCAGGGCTCAGAGGACCATATGGGGTGCTGAGATTGAAGCCAAGTCTGCTGTGTGCAAGGCAAGTTTCCTACCCACTGTACTATTTTGCTGGTCCCTGTATGTACTCCTTTACTTCAAACCATCTTTGTTTTATCTGTGGTATCCTCTTAGATTGTAATTATTCAGAATCACACACAGTAAACTGGGTTGTGTAATGAACTTAATTACAGGAAGATTATAGAGATTTTTTTCCTCTCCTGTTCTACTATGTTGGTCCACAGTTCCATGAATGATTTAATGAAGGGAAAAGACAGCAGGGAGGCGGCTAGCTAGCTCATGCACTCTAATTAGGCAGATTGGGTCTCCACCCTGATGTCCGGTCCCACTCCCTTGTTAGCTGTGTGGCTGTGAGCACTTTACTCAGCCTCCCTGTGCCTCAGCTTTTAACTTGAAAGGAAGGAGGATCGCAGTGAGCACTTGACAGGAGTGCCTTGAACGTGGCGATCCCACCTCTGGTGAGGACTGGAGGCAAGCTCTTAACAGTTTTATGGGCTTTAGCATTTTTAATCCTTGTCATTTCTGGGCATGCTGGACTTGACTTCTCCTAGATGGTTGGTGCCTTACTTGAATTTTGCATTTAGCCATTGCTTAAAACCAAACAGGCTGAGGGATTTTTTTGGACAGCTTGAAAGCCTTGGATTGATGGCCTGGATTCCCAAGTGCTGTTCTGGTTCAGCTGCCCATTGGGTAGTGCTTCTCGGTAGGAAGGGGAGCAGGTCTGGATTCAAAGGACCCCCAGAAGGAGGCCCCTGAAATGGAACTAGGTGGACTGCAGTGGGATATGCCCTTGGCATCGAGAGGGCACTGGCCTGCTCCCTGTCTCCTCACTACAAAATCAGATGAACAACATTAGACAAAAGTTCTCATCAGGTCATGAATGTGGGTTTAAATGAGTCAACATTTGCCAAATACTAAAAGCCCAGGCACATACTGTGTGTTTGTTAAATAAACAAATGGGCACAATGGTCAGATTTTATTGTTTAGATTTATGTGTAGTCATTATCTTTCAGTCTTTTCTGTTATCTTTTAGTATCATTTATAAAAATTATTTGAACATTGTGGTTTATAAGATTCTTCATGATGCAGTTTTTTTTCCCCACACAGTTACAAAGTTGTTCATAATACAGTTATTTTTCCCCCTGCAGTTACAAAGTTGTTCATGATTGAGTTTGGGGGGGAGAGGGACAATCAAACGGACTTACACATGCCATCTCTGAGTCTCCAACCTTCTTTTACTACCCTTTTATGATACAGCCTGCTTCATGTATTTCTCTACTTGTGTTCTGTTTACTAGATATTTTGTTGGTTTAGTTTGGGCTGGTTTTGGGGGCCACCCCTATGGCACTGGGAGCTGCTCCTGGTATAGTTCTTAGGGACCTGTGTGTGCCAGGGATGGAACCTCAGGTGTGAGGCTCTGGTCTGAGATCATTTCCTGCAGCCCACTCAGTGCGCTCTGGGATTGCTCTGGATTTTGTTGGGAGGATCATTGACAGAACTCTATCTTTTCTTCCTTGGCTTCGCACCTTAGGGATGCCAGCCCCAGACTGCCCACTGCCCAGTTTGGCTCGATGCTCCTGTGGTGAACTGCACTGAGATTGACGGTGCCTTCTTTCCAGCCTGCCTCTTCCCTTTCCTGACTCATCACTGACTTACCAGACCCCACCCCTTATCCCTATTTTCTGTTTGTCATGGCCTTGTGTTAATGCTCTTATCCCACCTGTCAAGACCTGGGATGGGCGATGGCATGATCTGTGACACCAGAAAAATGCCTGGGCATGGCTTGTGGAGTGCAGAAACCTCTGGGTTTTGAGCTGCAGCCAGTGTTTCTGCTCCATTTTTAAGGACCGTTAAGCTTGATCTTGACTGGCTTCTTAAAACTGTTTCCATCCTTTGTTGTTCTGCTGTGCTTCTGTCTGAGTTCTTGCAAGTTCTACTCAAATGCTAGCTCAAGAACACGAAAAAGGGAAAAGAAAATCCTCTGGAGAAGAGCATCACCTGACAGAAAAACAGAATGTTGAGGGCTGGCTGGTTTCTGTTGTAATGACATCTAGATGTGAGTGAGGCTGTTTTTCTCTTAAAATTGGATATTTCTGCTCCATGAGAATAAACACTTGAATGTAAATGCAGTATCATTCTGCCATGGGGGCATGAGGGTGCAGAAAGATGGTTGAGAGAAAACTCTGTTTGTAACCAACTGCTCACTGCTTCACCGTGTCATGGTTGTCTGTGTGTAGCTTGTATTGGGGACACAACAGAAGGCAGTGTGGCCAAGAGTTCTGTCGGCTGCGGGCATGTGGGTGTTGGAGAGTGACTCACAGCACAGTAATCTCACAGCAGTGGTGGGTTCATGATTGGGGGGGGGACTTGGACCCTCACCAGGAGCTCTTTGCTTATACCACTATTGATGCTCCTAGAATGTCTGCCCTATCCTGGTCACCTTCTTTAAAGGGCTGTGCTGGCTGTGTTGAGCTGTGTGGGTGAGCCTCAGAACTCCTTTTGCATTTGGAAGGAAAGGGAATCTGGAAGGATGCAGTAGCCCGGGAGCGAGTGGGGGTATTTACTGCTTACTGTAAAGTGATGAACGCGTGTGTGTGGCTCTCACAGATAATTGATACTGTTTAATCCACTTCCCAATTACAGAAAGGATGCAGATCTCACTTGATATTATTTTATTAAGCAGACTTCCCAATGGATGCTATAAACATTCTCTAGAGAACAATTAGTCTTGCAGTCAAGTTATTTTACTTGAATGCTACTTGGAATGAAATGTTTGTTTGTTCCACTATCTTGATATAATTTAAACATAATTTAGAAGTGCTGAAGTGTCTTCATTCATGCAACTTGTTAGTTACTCTTTAAAAAGAGGCTGCCAGAGTATTGTTTTCTTCCCTTTCAGCAGACAGCAGATGCAGCGATTAATAAAGGTCATTATGCTCCTTAGTCACGGAAGCTTGGAGTAACTATTACCTGAGCAGCTGTTCTTGCCACGTTGATCAGAAACATCCAGCGTGTAGAAACTCAGCTTGGGAAATCTGGCTTAAGCGCATCTAAATTACAACCTAAGAACATGTTGATAATATTCCTTTGAACTTGAAATAATTGCCAGAGAGCCCCTATCTTTGGAAAGTGTCAATGAGAAACTTCTTTTAAGTGGCTGAACTGGGTAGCCCTGGTTTCCTGTGGGCGAGTCTAGAAGTTGTTTCTTCTGTACTGTGTGAACCCCCTCCCTGGTAAGATGTGGAGTGGAGTAAAGTGGGAGAATCGGAGTCACAGCATAGCCCCGTGGGCGATTCCTTGCATACGGCTTACCCGGGATCAATTTTTGCATCCCCTTAGGTTTCCCACCCTCTAATACTGTTATTTCTCTAAAACAGCTTTTGCTAATTTCTTTTTTAATTTATTTTAATTTATTTTATTTATTTATTTATTTATTTTTTTTTTTGGTTTTTGGGCCACACCCGGTGGTGCTCAGGAGTTACTCCTGGCTGTCTGCTCAGAAATAGCTCCTGGCAGGCACGGGGGACCATATGGGACACCGGGATTCGAACCAACCACCTTTGGTCCTGGATCTGCTGCTTGCAAGGCAAACGCCGCTGTGCTATCTCTCCGGGCCCTATTTTTATTTTTTTAATAAATTTTTATTGTGATCGAAGTGTATTACAAGTCTTTCACAGAATTATTTACGGTACATAGTGACAATGAATGAAGGGCATTCCCTCCACCAGTATTGTCCTCCCTCCACCCCTATTCCCAGCATGTATCCCATATCTCCCTCCTTTACCCCCCAGAATATTAGTGCAACTGGTCTCCACTTTACAGCTTGTTGTAGACTTGGTATCTATTCTGTTGTCATTGACTTTGGGTTTGGTGTTCGAGTCTGATCATTTTTTATTTTCACTACATGTTTGTAGCAGGTCAGCCCCTGAAGAGGTTGACTGATGGAGGGATGGAGAATGAGGCCCTTTTCTTCCAGCTCGGAGCACGCGTCTGCCACCCTGTCTAGCCCACGGTTCTGAGGTGAAACGGCGGGTAAACAGCTCGCAGACAATCAGGCTCGTGGAAATATTTGCTTTATTGGGATGGACAAAACTGAAGTCCAAAGACTCAGATTCAGTTCCAGCCAGCCAAGGCCCCCGCCTTCCACAGACCCTTGCTCTTATAGTCCAGAGTCAGGTCCCACCCAATGGTGGGATCAGATACCAACCAATGGTGGAAGCAGAATCAGGTCCTACCCTAGGGTGGGGGCAGAATGCCAGGTCACACCCTAGGGTAGGGCACAATCACCTAATCAGATTAGGGTGAGCAACATAGTAATCCCCCAAAATATTTACATACACAACACATGTTCATATGACTGGTCCTGGTATCATTTAGTTTTTGCTAATTTCTAATGAAAACAGAGACAGAACTTAGTCAAATCACTTTTTTTTTTCTTTTGGTTTTTGGGCCACACCCGGTGATGCTCAAGTTACTCCTGGCTCTGCGCTCAAAAATCACTTCTGGCTTGGGGGATTATGTGGGGTGCCAGGGGATTGAACCGAGGTCTGTCCTAGGCTAGCTCGGGCAAGGCAGACACCTTACTGCTTGTGCCACCGCTCTGGCCCCAGTCATGTCACTTTTGATAGTGCTCTGTAGAACTCCTTGTCTAGTGATCGAAGACAGCCATGTGAAAACTTGGCAGGCATAACAGACAAGTCAGAAGTACAAAAGTCTTAGAGACCCCTAATGAGTAGAGGTTCTTAGAATTACGTTTAGGTGCAAGTCATGTACAAGCACAGAACCAGGTGTCAGTCAGTCCAAGCACTGCTGAGTGTGAACCAAAACCTCTGCTCCCTACTCCCAAAAGTGTATGTTGTTTAATATAAGTGAGCATTTTATAATTGCTTAGATGGCATGGAGAGTACTGTGAGCATTATGTGGAGATCATTTATGTAATGATCTTGCACACAGGGAATAATAACCGTGCCTTATTATAGAAAATAATGTGAATTTTGAGATTTGCATAATGTATTGTGCTTGTTTTTGAACAAAACAAGATAATTAATTTTTTCATTTTATTTTTATTGCATTATCATCCTCAGGGCATAAAACTTGGAGAACATGTATGAGGAAGTATCTTATTTTGTGTGAGTAGGGAGTGGTTGGGCCACACCTGCCAGGGTGCAGGATCTGCTCCCATCTTAGTGCTCAGGGGTCATTCGCGGTTGTGCTCGGGACCACATAATGACAGGGATTGAGCTCCTTTCTGCAAAGCACATGTTTAGCCATATGAGCTCTCCCTACCCTATGGGGGAGGAGTTTTAGGAAAACTTTATGTATTCATCTTGCTTAGAAATGTAATTTTAGAATAATTTATTATTATTATTTTTAAATCAGTGACCAAACCCAGGGCTATGCCTTGTGAGGTATCTGCTCTTTCACTCTACAACATTCCTGGCCTTTTGTAATATTTTATGTTTGTTCAGCCCCTACATTTCTGTTTTTAAGGGGATTCCCCTTTATTAATCCCTCAGATTTGGACCTTGATTTATAGTTTTCCTTTTTATGTTTCTGTTTCTGGGCCATTTCCAGTAGTGCTTAGGGCTCTGTGCTCAGAAATTAACTTCTGGCGGTGCTTGGGTGGGGGGACCATATGATACCGGGGATTGAACCCAAGTCGGCTGTGTGCAAGGCAAATGCCCTACCTGCTGTAGTATTGCTTTGGTTTCCCCCCTTCCCCCCAATATTGCTTTTCTGAGTAGAGCTAAGAAGGACATGCTAGGTGCTGGGGAAGACAGTTGGAAGGGCTAGAGCAGCTGCAGTTCTGTGCACCTGGAAATTTCACCTCCTGCCTTCCTCTACTGCACACCGCTCAGGCCCTCCTCTGCCCCTTGGCTCAAACCTCCATCTTTTCTTCCCACATCCAGTTGTCAACTCACTGGAGCTGGCAACTACTGTGTCGGCAGCCAGACACTCCCCTTGCCAGAATCTACGTGCTTGGGATGCAGGACTCTCTCTGATCTCTGCTCATCCACTCAGCAGCTTTGCTTACTCTCTTCCTCTCTCTTGTTGCTTGGAGCACTCCCATCACATCACCCTGGGCTGTTCTCTCAGTCAACTAGAAAAGCGCTTCATTGGCCTTCATTTATTTGCCTGCAGCAATTCTGTTTATTTTTTTTTTCCTGTGGTAAAGCTCTCCTTCGAGTATCAAATGTCTTCATTTCTCTCTTCCCTTTTTTTGTTTTGTTTTGTTTTATTTTATTTTGCTTTGGGATCACAGCCTGCAATGCTCAGGGGTTTCTCTTGGCAGTAATCAGAGGACCTTATGGGATGGTGGGGATTGAACCCAGATTGGCCGCATGCAAGGCAAGTGTCCTATCGCTCTGGCCCTTTTGCTCCGTTTTTCTGACTAGGGACTTTGACCTGTGGCTCCAAGTCAGCTCTGAAGAGAATCCAGTTTCAGACTTACATTTAAAAGGTCCTACGTGTTCATTGAATTAGAATGTTATTCTGCTGAGTTTTGTGCTCCCTGATGTTGGGAGCATGGTGCCCCTGCTGTCTTTTCCTGCAACTCTTAAGTTCTTCCTCTCACTGGGAGGCATTCTCTTTTTCATCCAACTGGTAGTTTCAGGGGCTGCTTTTTTTTTTTTTTTTTTTTTTTTGATTTGTTTTTTTTTGGGCCACACCTGTTTGATGCTCAGTGGATACTCCTGGCTAAGTGCTCAGAAATTGCCTCTGGCTTGGGGGGACTATATGGGATGCCGGGGGATAGAACCAGGATCCTTCTTTGGCTAGCGCTTGCAAGGCAGACACCTTACCTCTAGCGCCACCTCACCGGTCCCGGGCTGCTCTTATATGTTAAATGAACTTGTCAATGATTCCCTGAGAAGATGTAAATGTTTCAGATGCAGAAAGTCGAAAAAAATCAATCTATTCAGCAAAGTTCACCCTATTGGTAATGAATGCCCATCTGTAATTGGTGATTAGTTGTGTATCCTATAGTTTTGAATTGAAACTTTTTTTTTGAGGGTGTGGGACACTCTAGATTCTAGAGTCTAGAACGTGCTTATTAGCATCTTTTTTAGTGTAAAAAATATCTAGGTCAGTAGTACCCCAGAAATTGAGAGCCAGATGAATGCACTCTAAAAGGATTGAACGTGACTGATTTATTTTGTTAAGTGAGAGGCTCTTCCTGACTTTCAACCTTGCTACTTTTCATTTTGTGTCATACAAAGGCACATCTAATGCTAATTGAAGAGCAGGGGTTCAGTGAATCAATCTTAGTATATACCCTGACTGACATATGTATTTAAGGTAATTGATCTTGAGTGGTTTGTTTCGTTGTAACTCATGAAACAAGTGACGCGCAGCTTAGTAAAAGTCTCATAAACAAGCTGTCTGTTTTCTTTGGCAGACTTGCCCAGTGTGACCACTTTTCTACACTAGAAAACATAGAAATTCAAGTTGGTGAGAGGAATGTTGTTGTTATTGTTGTTGGTATTTTTTTTTTTTTTTTGGTTGTGCCCGGCAGTGCTCTAGAGTTAATCCTGGCTCTGTGCTCAGGCATTATTCCTGGCAGTCTCGGGGGACCCTTTGGGATGCTGGGGATTGAACTGGGGTTGTCCGCGTGCAAGGCAAATGGCCTTCCCGCTTTGCTATTGATCCAGCCCAGTGAGAGAAATGTTTAACTTGAGTTCAAACATTGACTGTTGTTGGCAAGTTACTTAGAACATATCTCTGAAATGACCCCAACAGCTCACATTTGGAAAATACTGTATTCTAGCTTGAAACAACCCGTTCTTTCCATTCAACGAGTATAACTCTGAACAAAATATGATTGTGAATTAATGTGAGAGGGGAATAAAAACAAAACCAATAAGAGCTAATTGAAAGGCCAATCATGAGTGAGAAAGGACATGTGGTGGTCAAGGAAAATGCCAACAAATGCCACTAATTGAACTTAAGGTCTGGCACTGGTGATGCCCGTGGGAGAAATAGGTGAGTTACGAAGGTTCCCGTGGGGAAATGTGTTCTTGCTTACGGTCAGAAGATGCCTCCCTGCCGAATTCTCTTGTGTTGGGTCATTTGCATCCTTTGAGTTGAATTCCACTAGGGTAAAAGAACCCCCTTTGTCTGGCTTCAACCTCACCAATGGTGTCTTTTTTTTTTTTTTTTTTTTTTTTTTTGATTTTTGGGCCACACCCGGTAATGCTCAGGGGTTACTCCTGGCTATGTGCTCAGAAGTTGCTCCTGGCTTGGGGGACCATATGGGACACCGGGGGATCGAACCGCGGTCCGTCCAAGGTTAGCGCAGGCAAGGCAGGCACCTTACCTTTAGCGCCACCGCCCGGCCCCACCAATGGTGTCTTAACATGCTCCATTGCTGCCCCAGCCCTTCGAGACATGTGGCCCTTGGGGGTGGCGTGAAAGGAGTTCACCATCAAGTGATCTCTGTCCTTGGGAGAAGAAGATCATGATTAGTTCTTTGTCATTCCAGCACTTCTTTCATTCTTCTTTTTCTGCCTTTTCCATTTTTGTCCCATGAATAGGATGATTGTATTAAGTCGCACATTGCTGAATATAACCTTTGTTTTTCTTAATTGGTTGTGTGTGCGGGCCACGCCTGTAGGCACACTCAGAGCTCTTCCTCAGGGGACTGGCATTGGTCCTCTCGTCTTGGCAGGCACTTGGGCATCATGACCAGCAGGGCCTTGCTGCTCTCGTTAGGAGACTGGAACATAGGTGGGATCTGACTCATTGTAGTGAGTATCTGCCTGTTCTGCTGTGCCCAGTGCCAGGCTGTCCCAGGAAGTACCAACTGGCCTTGTCAACATTTCCGTGCAAGAATGGAGCTGGCCCAATTATTTCAAAGAAAATTTGATTTTTAAAAAATTCCAGAAAATAGGGGCCGGCGAGGTGGCGCTAGAGGTAAGGTGTCTGCCTTGCAAGTGCTAGCCAAGGAAAGGACCGCGGTTTGATCCCCGGCATCCCATATGATCCCCCCAAGCCAGGAGCAATTTCTGAGCGCTTAGCCAGGAGTAACCCCTGAGCATCAAACGGGTGTGCCCCCCCAAAAAAATTCCAGAAAATAATTTGAATCGCTTTGCGAATTTTATAAGATCTGAGCAATAATTTAAGATGAGATAACTAGATATAAGTAATCCGCCATAAAGGTCAGTGAGTTTGGTGGCACTGTTAGGACCCAAGGGCCCAAGATAGGGTTGCCACACATCACAGCCAACACTCCTGAGCCAACAGAAACCTCCAAGCCTCGATTTCCACATCTCTGCTGCAGTCCAGAGGAACATTCTTCCTTGTGTTGCCACTTGCTACGTCTGTTTAGAGATGCAGCCTGTGCCTGGAGCCCTCTGGGCCTATTTACATGGGTAAACAGAGGCAGCAGCTTTCTCCAGTACTGACGATGGCTGGCAGACTGGCCACTGGAAGTGAGCTCAGCAGTTTTTCAGTGGCTAAGGTGAAAGTGTCTGTCACAACCATTGGTTAAGGAAGATTGGGGTAGGCACTGAGGTGATGGGAATTGCTCTGGTCAGGCTAATGTGATGAGGATTTGCCATGTTGTTTACCAGCTGGATTAACAGACTCAGAGACTAAATTAAAGTGGAATGAAAAAATGTCGAAATTTGCACTGAGGTGTCGAGGTAGCTTGGGGGCCCACCACATTAAATTTTTTTTTGCTGATTTTATAGTTTTTATACAGTGGTGAGCAGGGTGACTGTCTTGGTGATTATTTGTGTTGTTAACTTGTCATGGAAAAAAACTGACTTTGCTTGCAGCATTTCTCCTAAAAATTAGAACATTTCAACATGCAACAGACTGGGTTCATAGAGTCACCTCTCAGAAAGCACTAAAGGAATTAAGTGAGCTATTAGGAAGGGGTGTTGGTATTGATGGGAGGTTAAGTAAATAGTCATTAAGGTTCTTTCCAATTCTTTTTTTTTTTTTTTAAATAATTTTTATTGTGACCAAAGTGAATTACAAATCTTTCACAGTAATATTTTAGGTACATAGTGACATTGAATCAGGGGCATTCTCACCACCAGTTGTCCTTCCTCAATCCCTGTTCCCAGCATGCATCCCATATCCTCCTCCTTTGCCCCCTAGGCTTCTAGTATAAATGGTCCCCTCTGTGTTTAGCTTGTTGTAGATAGGGTGTCGATTCTATTGTTGTTGGCTTTGAATTTGGTGTTCATATGACTGTTTGGTCTTGGTACCATCCAGTTTTTTCCCCCCCTCAATTTATGAGGCAGAGCAAGATGATTCAAGTTATGTAGTTCTATTTAAAGGAAAAAAAAAAACCCAAAAAAGCAAAAACACAAACAAAAAACTGGAGGAATTCATCTCGAGGTTATAAATATCAATTTTAGAGAAGAAAGGGAAAAAGGAAGAAAAACAAAAAGACAAAAATACAAAAAAAAAATCTTTCCAATTCTTTAAACATTTTTTTCCAATTGAATTTTGCTTAATTGTATATTGCAGAAGCCACTTTGATTAGTCAGTATTGTCTTTAGTTTTTACTCCTAGCTTTTGCCTATTCATCACTTGCAGGTTCTAAAGTGCTTTTATTCATGGTTGTTGGGTCACTGGAGTGCTGGGGATCAAACCTGGGTGGGATGCATGCAAGGAAAGCACCTTGCCCATGGCACTCTCACTCTGCCCCCTTAAAATGCTTGGAAAAGCCTGATTAAATGTCCTCTTCCAAGAATTCTTTGAGTTGGCAGGAAATGTTCTCTGGTTGCCAGACAGCTGTTTCTTAGTACTTTGTAAAGCGTGGCTTCTGGTTCTTCCAGTCTGCCGCTCGCTGTGGGCCCTTCCGTCATGTGGGAGCAGCTTCCTTCCCTTTCATAGTTGGGCAGCAGTAGTAGGGACTATACCATGGAAGTGTTTACATGTTGAAGTTTGTAGAAAATACGGTAGAATGTGTGCTAGGAACATGGGAATACGTTTAGAGCAGTGACTTGGCTAGTGTTTAAGTTTACACCAGTAATCAAACAGAACATTTATTAAGAATTCTGTTGAATTGGGGCCGGAGAGATAGCATGGAAGTAAGGCGTTTGCCTTGCGTGCAGAAGGTCAGTGGTTCGAATCCCCGTGTCCCATATGGTCTCCCAAGCCTGCCAGGAGCGATTTCTGACCGTAGAGCCAGGAGTAACCCCTGAGCACTGCCGGGTGTGACCCAAACACCAAAAAAAAAAAAAAAAAAAAAAAAAAAAAAAAAAAAAAAGAATTCTGTTGAATTGGAGCAAAAACCAAAGTCAGAATTGGAGTAAAATGATCAGTTAGTAATGGTTTTGTGAACTCCATATTAGTTTCATTTTAATTTGTTAAATCTTCAGACTTGTCCAAGTACGAGGCTTATAGTTTTTGTGCTCCTAAAGTTTGTGACGATTACTGTACACATCCCAGTCTTAGCTCAGCAGGAAAATCTTCTCAAAGTCTATTTTCATATTATAAATGCAGATAAATATTTTCTAGAAGATTTGTGGAGCTTGATAATGATGAAACGGAAGTAGCCAGTGACTAGAGTTCTATTGGTGTCCCACTTAAATTGCGGGGCAGCTTAGGCATCTGATTTCCAGATGTTCTTAGATTTCTAAGAAATCTGAAGTCAAACTGATGGCCTTTCTCTGAGGAAAACACTGATTTCATTGATAATACTGACATGTATAAAGTGGCCTTACAACTACTAAGACAATAATAGTTCTACAACTTAACAGTTTGTGGTGCCAGGATACCTCGCCTCCCTCCCCTTCCCTTCCTCTCTTTCCCCCCTCCCTCACCCCCCTCTACCATCTCTCCCCCCAACACCCAGTCTCTCACTTTATTTTTTGGGGTAGGGAGGGAAGGGGATGGCCCATTCCTGACAGTGCACCAAATTTATTCCTGTGTCTGTGCTCAGGAGTCACCCTTTGGCAGTGCTTGAGGACACATAGGTGATGCCCTCTCTCCAGCCCGATTTTAATTTATCTTTCACATGTGTTTGTCTTTCTCCATGTGACTAATCTCATCTGCCTGATTATCCTCGTTTCACCACGTTGTAGCTTCCTTCCTTCCTTCCTTCCTTCCTTCCTTCCTTCCTTCCTTCCTTCCTTCCTTCCTTCCTTCCTTCCTTCCTTCCTTCCTTCCTTCCTTCCTTCCTTCCTTCCTTCCTTCCTTCCTTCCTTCCTTCCTTCCTTCCTTCCTTCCTTCCTTCCTTCCTTCCTTTCATTGTTTTGTATAGCTGAATTGTTTGGTGGGTTTATATTCCACATCTTGACCCCCTATCCCATCTGCTTGTTGTAATGGTGCCTTGAACCAGGGATTGGGGAGGCACCTGCATTTCAATCAGTCTACCTGTTCCTAGTCTTCTGGCACTAACCAGAAACTAACTGGAACCATGCATTTCTGTCTGGAATCTTCTGGGGGCAAATCCATTGCGCCCTTTGTCTGCCACACCAACCCCATCTATTTCCATGCAGTGTTGAGCCCCCGTCCTTCCCATATTTCTCTTTACCTTCTTGTTATGGCTGTTCCCAGGTGTGGTTATTCTTGTGTCTCATTTGAGAAAGGTCTGGCTAGTGTGGAAGTACTTTTGGCAGGATCCACTTAGTTTTAATTATTTTTTTTATTTTTGGTTTTTGGGTCACATCTGGCAGCGCTCAGGGGTTACTCCTGGCCTTGCACTCAGAAATTGCCCCTGGCAGGCACAGGGGACCATATGGGACAGTCAGTTTAGTCCTGGATGGGTAGGCAAATGCCCTACCGCTATGCTATCTCTCGGTCTCCCAATCATTTTTAAATATGAATTGAAAAGCGAGTCTCCAGGGAGTTTCAAAATGCTGAGGGGTGGGGACCAGTTTTCTAAAGTCTCTAAAGACAGCCTGAAGACTGTCTTTAAAGACAGTTGTCCCGTCTTCCCCTGTTGAGCCTGCTGACTGGAAAAATGGCAGGTGGCCCTGGAGAGAGGCAGAGCCATGTTTACCAGGTTGGCAAGGGCCTACTTTTGGAGGAGGGTGATGGTGGGGCCACACTAAGTGGTGCTCAGGGGTTCCTCCTGCCTCTGTACTCAGGGGCCACTCGTGGTAGGCTTGGGGGACCCTGTGGGATGCCTGGGATCGAACCTATGGGCTGTGTGCAAGGCAAGAGCCCTCCCCACTGTCCTTTCACCCCAGCCCCTAGCTGGTACCTGTTTTTAAAGTATTTGAAGGAACTATTTGGCCTTCACATGGTTAAAGATGCAATTTGCGATACTTGGTTTAATTTATGTAGTTTTTAGGAAAATGCTGACACTTTATAAATTTTTGCAGCAGTTCAGGATTTGGTTCCTGGTTCACATTTCCTCTTTCCACCCCGCCACTGTCCCCTCTATACCGGCCACTTGAGGAGAAAGCATGGATTGGTATCTTCTGGGCAGAGAAGAGTTAGCCGTAGCCGTGCTTGGTCAGAATACCTGGTCACTGGGAACAGACTGAGTTACTAAAAAGGCATTTTTCTTTTCACTGGGGTTATGATTGCCCGTGATTTTGGTTTTGTGTAGTGCACATGCTAGTTACTAGTTCAGGATTCCATAAGGGTTCACCAGGGAGAGTGAGCACCCCTTCTTTGCCATGTCCTGTTTCAGTTCCTTAGACTGCGGCTAGTGAGCTGTGTGAGCATGGGCTTCCTTATGCCCATTGTGCCAGAGCTCAAAGCTGCGACAGTGATTTACGAATGCATCAGTACTCGGATTGGTGGCATTGATGTTGATTCTCTCTTTTTGCTGCACAGTGAAGTTGATCACACTGACTTACTTGTAAAGGTGATTCTGCAAAGCTTTGACAAGCCCATAGTGAGGATGGCAAATCGTCCCTGCAGAACGTGTCTTTATACTCAGTCTGTGCAAAGTGACTATTTGGCATGGAAATTAACATACCTTATCAGTCACAGAATTCTGAGGAGATCCCCCAACCCCATGACGACTTTAAAGAGTTCTGCCCTATGGTCTGCTGAGAATCGTGTAATTGGGATGTAGATGGAATGTGCGTATGCCTGCATGCTTGTGTGTGTGCGTGAGTGTGTGTGTGTGTGTGTGTGTGTGTGTGTGTGTAATGATACCTAAAGTTGAAATTTTAGGATATCCAGATAAGAAAGCAACAGTCAGCCCTTGCTCTTCTGTCCTGCAAAGAGGGTACCATAGGTGCATATGTTTAGGAAACTCTGATGGCCAACCACCATGTTTGTCTTTGTCACTTTTGATGTTTGTTCTGTAAACGAAATCTCACTCTCTGCATAGCAACAGCAGTAGAATAGAAAGAATAAGTCTCATAGGAAACACAGACACTTGTGGTTTGAGTGTTGTGAGGTGGGCGTTTTCAGTGTAGCTGTAGGCCTGGGAGTTGTTCAAAGGCTGCAACTCCTGTTGGGTTCTGGGTGTGATCTCTGATGTGATCCCTGACACCACACAGCCGAGCAGCACCTCAGGGCCAGTTCAAGCTCTGGACATCACAGCCACACAGCCTGGTTGAGTTTTGCCCAGTGTGACCCTGGGTTCTCTTTGTTCCCCCAAATAAATGCTGCTGTAGTGGGAGTGCAGAGCACCTTTCTTAAAAAGGAAAGAAAGGAAGAAAGAAAAAAAGAAAAGAAAGAATGAATAAATGTATGTCAGCCTCAGTGTGGTAAGAGCATGGATGTCTTCTGTCTTCAGTTGCTGGCTTTAGGTACCCTGCATTTCAGTTTGAGTCTAAGGGCCGAGGCGATAGAGGCCCCTTTTGTTTTATCTCATAATGTCACTCGGGCGCTTCTCAGTTGTTCCATTTCTGTGATTATGTGCCCTTTGGGTACAGTCTATTTGTCTGTTACTTTTGAATGTAAGAGTAGAATAGTATTAAGAATATTAAGTATTATAAGAGTAAAATGTATTGAGAATAGGCTTGTCAAGTGACGTGTGGCAATAGTTATTCCACATTGTTAGTTTATGGAATTTCTTCTGTCTCTTTAACTGTCTGAGACAAGATTTTGGTAAAATGGCTTCATTTCCTGTTGTTATCCCCTATGCTGTATTCAGCACAAACTTTTAATTTTTTTGTTTTGTTAGCTCTTGTCTTTGGATCACAACTAACTGCTCAGGAGTTACTCCTAGATCTGTGCTCATGCATCACTCCTGGTAGACTTGGGGGACCAGATGTGGTGCTGGGATCGAACCTAGGTCAGCTGCATCACAGACTCATGAGCAGGCCTGCCAGCTTATTGCCAGAGGGCTTCCATCCCGTGCTCCTTGGCCTGCCCATCAGGTTGACTGAGTTCTCCTGCCCAGGTGCCTGACTCTTGCCCGAGTGACAGATTTCCCTGGAGTGACTTCCTTAAATTCCAACTTCTTGGGGCCGGCGAGGTGGCGCTAGAGGTAAGGTGTCTGCCTTGCAAGCGCTAGCCAAGGAAGGACCGAGGTTCAATTTCCCCAGCGTCCCATATGGTCCCCCCAAATCAGGGGCAATTTCTGAGCGCTTAGCCAGGAGTAACCCCTGAGCATCAAACGGGTGTGGCCTGAAAAACAAAAAACAAAAAAAAAAATTCCAACTTCTTCCTCTTCACTGTAATCCCTCATGCTGGCCATTTTCTCTTGCTGGAGTCTCCAGAAAAGAGTGCCCACCTCCTTCTCTACCCACTGTGGCCACCAGCATGGGGAAATGCCCAGCCTAGATTAGTCAGCTGCAGCCTCAACCTAGGCCTTCCAATCCACCACTGCCCCTCACAGAAATGCGTGCGTGTCTGGAGGGGCTGATATCGTAAGTTGGGTAGTTTTTATCCAAGGAAACTTGCTCAGGGAGAATGTGAGGGGAAAGAAAGAGGAAATCGTTTCTAGAGAGAGAACACAGGCTTCTCCAGAGCGGAGATGGGCAGGGAGAAATAAACAATCGAAATGAGGATTCAGGAGAGGACAGGGGGTTGAAGGACAAGCCCAAAAGATTTCACTTTATAATTCTTTGGAGATTATCTTTCCATTTCTCGGCTTTTTTATTTTCTGGTTTTATCTTAAGCGCCCAAATTAGAACTTAGACAAGGTGCTGTTGTTTATGATCCAGGAGTGTTTTTTATATGGATGATTCTTGAATTCTCTGTCACACCATTTGTGACTATTCATAAAATTATCAACACGTTAGTGTGATGAGCTTGGGAGGCTATTAGCATCAGAAAACACAATTGTTCATAATTCTCAGGAGTCTTGGGCCAGAGTGATAGTACAGTGGGTAGGGCGGTTTGCCTTGCATGCGGCTGACCCAGGTTTGATCCCCAGCATCCTATATGGTCTCTGAGTGTCGAGCCAGGAATAACTCCTGAGCACCTCTGGGCATGACCCAAAAGCCCAACACTCCCTCTCCCCCAAAAAAAGAATTCTTAGGAATCAGAGATAGATTTGTTTCTGAAAGAGGCAGCTCTAATGGCCAGCAGATGTAAAATGATCTTAGAGAGATAGTTTACTCTTCACGAAAATAGCTTGGTGGTTAGACACAGGGCTTTGAAGTCTGCTTGACCCGAATGATGTGGGCGGTCCACACCCGCAGGCTCCCTCTGTGAACACTGAGCGCCACTGAACCAGGCACGTGTTTGCTGTGGTGCCTGGCAGAGTGTCACTGAGGTGGTTCCTAAGTGGTGACAAACAGGGAGTTGCTACAAGCCTTTCTTGTGCCACCTGAGGAAGCCAGGCAGCGAAGGTCTAATCTGAGCTTGCCACACAGTGGGCGTGCGTGTGAGTCAGCTCAGAGCTTGCCTCCCTTCTCAGGAGCTGTTGTGGGCAATTCTATCACTCAGCCCTGTCTCCAAATGTGGGACTCATTCATTCAACAACTGGTAATTATACCTCTCTGCTGTAGAATGTATTTCAATATTGTTATATCACTGCACCCCCTTTTTTTCCTCTGTGAATCATCTTCCACGTGAAGGTCGGAGTTGTGAGTCTGAGGAACCCATAGAGCTGCTGCTGCTGCGTTTTCTCCTGAGGCCTGCCAGATAGATCTGAAGCTGTGGGGCCCCTGCTTCGGTTCTAAAAGGAAGTCTCAGCTGTAGTATGGTGGATCAGAGGCTGAGTACAGATAGGCACAGGGTGGACTCAGGCCAGGCAAACCGGAGCTCCCTGCAGGGCAGTGCCTCTGGTGCTTTGAACACCTCAGAAGGTATTTTCTGGCTGTTGGAGCTGAGAAAGGCCTGGAGCAGAGGTGGCCAACAGGATGTTGACCCTCACTCAAAATGGCAAAATGCAATATGTGTTTATTATTGTTAAAATCATATGCTTTTGTGTGAGTGTTTGTCTGTTTTGGCAGGTCACTGTGTGGTGTGGCTCTCTGACTCTCACAGTTTAAAATTTTGGCTCTTTGTGTTGAACTTGTTTGCCACCCCTGTCCTGGAGCATCTCTGCTTTGCCCTGGCCTTATCTTCAGCTATGGTGACCCCCAGAACCTTCGCTTCCATGGGGGAGTCACTTGGCCAGGGAGCCCTAGGTTGTGGGAACAAAGCTGTGTCAGAAAGTGGACTTGGGGCAGCGTCTGTGGGCATGTGGGTTAGATGATTGAGAAGCTTTGAGTGAGCAGGAGGTCCGGATGGAACTAACCAGATGGAACTAACCAGCGTGTCTCCTTATCTCCCTTCAGTATAGGCAGACAGGGGAGGGAGTTAGTGAAGGAGGGAGAGAGGGAGAAGGTAGGAGAGAGTATGTGTGAGTGAGTGTATGTGTATATGAGTGTGTGTGTGATCAGGTAAGAGTGTGTGTATTCACATAGTCATTTCTTACTGGATATGAAACACTAAAGTACAATACATTGTTAATCGAAGTGGATTGTCATTTATTATCTTTGAATTTTAGTAATTTTTTTTTTTTTTTTTTTTTTTTTTTTTTTTTTTTGGTTTTTGGGCCACACCTAGCGGTGCTCACGGGTTACTCCTAGCTATCTGCTCAGAAATAGCTCCTGGCAGGCATGGGGGACCTTATGGGGTGCCGGGATTTGAACCAATGACCTTCTGCATGAAAGGCAAATGCCTTTCCTCCATGCTCTCTCCCCGGCCCCTGAATTTTAGTCTTAATAAAAATGTCACTACTGCATTGAAGTAGAATTTGAAGAATGGAATGAATGAAATGTAAGAAAAAGCATCTTCCAAAAAGACTTGGCTTTGCCTTGAGGGTATGCTTGGACAGTGTCTTGTGGCCCTGATATTGAAACGTGGGTCAGTAGGTCAGTGGGACTGCAGCTAACTTGTGCTGAGCATGTGCAGAGTGGTCCCAGGGCCCCAGGAACCTGATTCTGAAGCTGCTTCTCCTGTCATGGGGTGTGACCTTGAAGGAATGGGGGATACTTAGATCAGTCATTAGGAAGGCTCTCTTATTCTTCTGAGGAATGTTTGTGAGCAGATGCCTGGGTTAGGATGGCACTGTGGTAGGCACTAGAGATAAGATCCTTTGTTCCTGGCTGTGACACCTCAGTAAGAGAGAAAAGTGCAGAGACTCTCCCTCTTGGGTCCAGAGGGAAAGGATGCGAATTCGCCACCTGCACCGCTTGGATGCAGCACATTCTAGAGCTCAGATAGCTTGTGACTGAATCCACAAATCCAGCCTTGCCACCTCTCCTTCACCTCCCTGTCCTCCTTGCATAATAGCTGAACTCCTGGGAGAGTCCACTTGGGAGAGGCATGATCAGAACAGTTTGCAAGTGGACTGAAGCATTAGGTCATGGAGCATGCAGCTCTCTGCACATGGTGATGTGACAGGCATGGTGATCGACTTTTAAAAGGAAAGTTCTAGATTCTCTTTATACTGGCAGTGAAAGCTGAAATTGAGACTCTGGGCCCTTTCTGTCCCTGGTCACACAGTGCTGTTCTCATTGGCACACAAAACACACACACACTGTGTGTGTGTGTGTGTGTATATGTGTATGTGTATGTGTATGTGTGGTTGTGAGTGGGAGTGTGGCTGTGGGCAAGAGGACACGGAGTACTGTGGAGGGAGTTCCTTTGGGATTATGGTCTTGGTTGGTTCCTTCATGGAGTTTTTATTTTTGGGGGAGCATGCTCTGCACTTAGGGATTACTCTGGTGATCATATGGATTATATATTGTGCCTGGGATTGAATCCAGGTTGACAGCATGCAAGGCAAATGCCCTATCTGCTGTGCTACAGTTCAGGCCACCTTTTCCCCATTCCTTCAAGTTCTTAACTTTGATCAGGTTTTGGCGTTCCCTCTCCCTCTCCCTCTCCCTCTCCCTCTCCCTCTCCCTATCCCTCTCCCTCTCCCTCTCCCTCTCCCTCTCCCTGTCCCTCTCTCTCTCTCTCTCTCCCTCCCTCCCTCCCTCCCCTTCCTTCTCCCTCCCTCTCTCCTCCCCCCCTCCTCTCCCCCTAACTCCCCCCCTCCTGATTGTTTATACTATTTTTTAGCATTGCAGCTATGATCAGAATCATTGACCATTTTGAGAAAGAGGGAAAGAAGCCAATTGGTTTTTCTAAGATTATTACACTAGTGGTGGAAGGAAGGAGACATGCTGATTGGGGGAGGGGTGTGTACAGGTTTTTAAAAGATATTTGTCGGCCCTGGAAGGAACTGGCATGAGAGAGGGACTGTGCCAGTTCCTGTGCCTGAACTCGAGAATTCAGCCTTAGAATCTTCATCACCCTGGGCAGTGGCCAGGTCAGTGCTGTGGTCATAGGGTGGTGTTTCAGACTCAGCCCCTGGGGTGAGTTGTCCTGTAGACTCATTTAAAGAATAATGGTCCATTGCCAGCCCGTGTTTTCTCTCCTACCTTTCAGTTGTGTTGTTGTTGTTTGCTTGTGTGTTTGTTTTTTGGGCTATACCTACTGGTGCTCAGGGTTGATTCCTGGTTCTGCACCAGGCAGTGTTCCAGAAACCATATGGGGTGCCTGGGTGCATGCAAGGCAAAAGCCCAACCCACTTAACTGTCTATCCTGTGTCTTTTTATTTTATTTATTTATTTTTTTTGGTTACACCTGGCAGTGTTCAGGGGTTATTCCTGGCTCTATGCTCAGAAATCACTCCTGGCAGGCTTGGGGGACCATGTGAGATGCTGGGATTCGAACCACCATCCTTCTGCATGCAAAGCAGATGCCCTACCTCCTTGCTATCTTTTCGGCCTTCTTTCCTGTGTCTTGATGCCCGTCTACTTAACTCTGCATCTTCTGCTTCTGAATGCTCCTGCCAGCCTTGGCCTGAGATCAGGGCAGAAAAGCTGATTTTTCTGCAGTGGTGCCTAATAAGATATTATCATCATGAATCCCCTTTCTTGATATGGCTCAGTCCAGGGGCTTTCAAGAAAGAATCACTGATGATCTGAACCATTGCATAGGCATTTTGATACTCTGGGCCTCCTTTAGTTGAAAGATAAGATGGAAGAAAAGGACTCATCAGAGTCCTGAATAAGTGGTTCAGATGTTTTCACAAAAAAGGAGCACTGGGGGCTGGAGCGATAGCACAGCGGATAGGGCATTTGCTTTGCACATGGCCCATCCGGGTTTGATCCTTGGCATCCCATATGGTCTCCTGAGCCTGCCAGGAGAGATTTCTGAGCACAGAGCCAGGAGTAACCCCTGAGCGCTGCCAGCTGTGGCCCAAAAATGAATGAAAGGAAGGAAGGAAAGAAGGAAGAGAGGGTAGGAAAGGAGGTGGGAAGGAGGGAGCAAGGGAGGGAGAGAGGGAGGGACCATTACTATATAAGCATATTGAGTTGGAAGTGAAGCCAGGGGAACTGAAGCCTGAGTGGATGGACCTTTCTGTCTCTGCGAGACTTAACCTATTTCTGTGTAGCAGTGACTCTGCTTTGCTTTCGTACCAAGCACTGTGTTCTGCTTCGCAACAGCTGCTTTTTCTCAGCTGACTGGGGGATTCTGTTTTCCTTTTTATTTTTTTTTCTTCCCAATAGCCTTTGGTTGCCTTTGCTATTATTAAGCTCTGTACCTCATGGCGTTTCATATTTTAACTCCTACTAAAAATGGATTCTCAGTTTAGCCTGGCCATATTGCTAAGGGAGGCCGGTGGAGTAAATTATGTTGATGCTTTTGGAAACTGCATGATGAAGGCAGAATTAGATCTATATACGGATGGGTTCCGGACAGGAAGCTCAGAAATGGCTCTGCATAGAGGAATCTTCTCAGGCTTGGAATCTGAGGGACTACAAGCCAGGATCTGCGATCTTCATTTTTCTAGGAACTAGTTGCTGGCCCAGACTCCATGATGTCCTGTTTAGATGCAGGATAAGGGTTGGGATTATTTCTTGGATGACTCAAGTTTTGGAAAAAAGAGGCATATTAAAATGTTTGTACAGGCATCAATACATATTCTTGTGTGGTGTGAAGGAGATTTTTGGCAACTGGCTGCTTCTCAGAATGGGGGAGTTATTGAGAGGGTCTCTAGACCATGATAAATGGACCCTTTGCTTATAACTAATTATGAAAGTGGGAATCAGTTAAAAGCTTATACAGCCACTATGATGTCAGTATCATTTACTTAAAGCAAAATTAATGGTTAGGCATATCTATACAGAACAGAAATGTATTCTTCTACTGTTTAAAAGTGTCAACATCAAATGAATTCACTTTTCTGAGATGCCATCATATTTTGTTTTGGTTTGTTTTTGAGCCATATCCGGTGGTGATCAGGGTTACTACTGGCTCTGTGTTTAGAAATCATTCCTGGCAGGCTTAGGAGACACTATGGGATGCTGGGGATTGAACTCATGTCAACAAGGCAAATGCCCTCCCTGCTGCCCTATCACTCCAAGCCCCTTGCCATCAAGTTTTTGGCTCTTTGTACACTACTTTATATTTGACAGGCTTTTAGGAAAATGAAAACCACTTTGTTTTTGTTATTCTGAGCTCATTTCTGTCTTTTCTTAGTGTTTCCACATGTGAGTTTGACTGCATCACCTCCCTTATCCACCGTCTGTCATCTGTCTGTATCTTGCTTATGGTTGGTCTTCGGACATCCCAGTTGCTCTCCCAGCCTGGAAAGGTCTAATATTAGCCTTCTGTGACTTCAGAGATCCTGTGCCTGCCCTCTTTTCTGACTTTTAAAGGAAAAGTTACTCAGACACTTGATAACACAAAGGCAGATGATGTTGCTGGGAATGAGTGCCGGAGGGTTGTATGGTTGCTGCTGGGCGAGGGGCAGATGGAGGGACTTGGTGGATGGAAAATTACTGAGATGAAGCATCAAGAGTGGGCCGAGGATGTGGCTCAGTGGTAAGCTTTGTACGCAGAGGCCTGGGTTGAGGCTCCTACACCACCTCCCAGGTTTCTCCCGCCCCCAAACAAATAGATAATTGGCAAAGGCAGGTTGGGTGGCCAAGTGTGGGTGGTGCTGAGTGTGATTAGTTATCTCCAGTAGACAGATAGCCAAGGCTGGGATGGGACTCACTTCCAGCGACCCACAGGATTCTTGCTATGACCCAAAATGGGGCAGGGATCCATGGCTGATATAGGGCGCCCGTTGCCGGCACTTCAGTGGTGTCCATGTCTGTACCCATGTAAATGCTGTGCTAACCGTGAGCTGGGTGGAACCACTCGTACTCCCCTCTGGCTGCCCCAGAACTGGGTTGTCTGGCGTCGGGGCAGCTTGGCTGTTTGCAGCCTCAGGAGGAAGCTCTGTGGCACTTTCCCTGCTGGTGTCTCGCCCTGACTGCTGGGTAAAAATCGTTGTCTTAGATGTAAGGTGGCCCTGGTCCAGTCTCCAGCACTCTCTGGCCCTTGGACAGCCAGGAAGTGGCTCTGGACACCCAGCTTGGGCTTCAGGCGTGGCCCAAACAACAGTGATGACTGCGACATCCTTTTGCCGTCATTTTTGCGTTTCCTGATGATCAGTGCTGATGAGCATTTTCCCAGATGCACATCGGCCACCTGGCTAGTAAGTTTTGAGTTCCTGTGTTTGTTTGCTGTTGTCCCATAATCACCCAGCCCACACATGGTCTCTCCCAGCTCTCAGAGTGCGCTGACAGCTGGGGCAGCTTCCTCGGGGGGCCTCTAGACAGAGCAGCACCCCTGGGCACCCCTTGACTGGTCTTTTTCTCACTCAGGAGGGCCCCCCCCCCTCCCTGCTTTCCTTGTCTTCTGCCGCCATCCTTTCTCAGATTTTAGGCGTTTGTGTCCATAGGCTCAGCCACTTCTGTCTTGGGTGGTGGGTGCCCTTTGCTTTTAAGTGTCATTTAGTTGGTGCCCCTGGGTGGTTCTTGCCTCAATGTTGGGGGGTGGTAGTGGTGCTTCCAGCAGTCTCCGGATCAAACCTGAGGCTCCAACAGTGATCCAGCCCCATGACTCATCCCCGCGGCCTTCTGATTGCGTTGGTGCTCCCTATGTGATTCTGGGTTCTCTTGTCTTGGGACCCTTAATTGCAGATTCTCTTTGCTATATAAGGTACATTCGTAAGGTCCAGAGATCAAGATGTGTATATCTCTTGGGACCTTCTGCAGCCAACCACAGCTGTTACCCTCTAAATATGTGTTTGACTCTCATGATTAGTCAGGAGTTGCCTTGGTAAAGAATTCCAGTTTTATGGTCCTTTTTTTTTTTTTTTCTCACAAGCTTTCCTCCTCTTTAAAGGTTTGATGCCAGTCTAATTCTCAGTCCTTAGTAGGTGAGGGACCTTAATTTTGCTAGGTACATGAGTTTGAAATTTCTTCCTCCTGTTTCTTCTGGTTTAATGTTTTTTCCCTTTGATTTTTGGGCCACATTCAGTGATGCTCAGAGGTTACTTCTGGCTCTGCGCTCAGGTTGTGCACTCCTGGCAGTGGTCAGGAAACTATGGGGTGCTGGTGATCAAGCCCAAATTGGCAGTGTGCAAGGCAAGCCCCTGCCTGATGTGGTAGCTCTTCAGCCATTTCTTTGTTGTTTAAAACATTTCAATTGCTAGTGCCTGAACTTTAATTTAATTCATTGGTATTCAGTTGGTGTTTTCTCTAACAGGGCTGTTAGATTTGCAAAGCAGTCTCCCAACTATGGGTCTCTGCCCTGTGGAGAGGAGAATGATGGAAGAAGGAAAGAACATAGAGCATAAAAAGTTTCAAGGGGTTCCACCAAGGTTAGACTTTTTTTTTGGTTTCATGTTCCACTGAAATCTTTGATTTTTTTTTTTAAACAAAGATACAGAATCATTCAGAATTTATCTTATATTTGTTTCATGTCTGAAATTTTCCATTAAAAAAAAAAAACCACTGTTAAAATTTCTGTTCAGAGGTGTGGGTGTGAGTTGGTGGTAGAGCATTTACTTCCCATGGGTGAAGCCCTGGGTTCCATCCCTAGCACTGGAAGAAAAATTAGGTTAAGAGAAAATGTATTTGAGGAGAAACTTAACTACTTAGCTGCATATTCCTACTTAGTCTTCATTTCTTGTTTTAAATAAAAAATTTTGCCGTTCACGACCAATTTTTTGTCAAGAGTAGTAAGAATGTGAATTCATCTGAACACAGCATGAGGCATGCTCCAAACTCCTTGTGTAAAGGCCCGTTTGTCTTTTGCTGGAATGCTGGGTGTAGGCTGGTGCAGCTCAGACTTGGGATCTGGCCTGAAAGGCATGTTTTTGCCCTCAACAAATAGCATCTTTGTTTGCATCTCTGCAGGCACATAGCTGCAGTGAGGCCCCTCTTCTGACCTCTGCTTGTTTCACAAGTAGCGAAAGCAGGGGCTGCCTTCTGCCTTCCTGTCTCAGTTTGCTGAAGGCCGCTCGAGGTGCCTCTTGATGTGCTTTGTGGGGTTGAGGACTAGCAGCTGGCCATGAAATCTGGACCCTATGAGGACTGAGGCTGCTGTGAACTCCCCGGGCCGGACTGGTTATATCCTAAAGGGTAAAGTACTTTCTGAGTGGGGGAATTGTCGTCCCAGGATCTCACAGTTCTCCGTCAAAATGTGCTAGGTAAAGGAGTCTATGGTCATTGTTTTATGACAATGACTTGGAAAAACGGAATTAAAGGATCTGTTAGAATCAGGAGTTGACTTAGTATAAAACAATACCTGGATTTATTTTATTTTTTTCTTTTTTGGGTCACACCTGGAGACGCTCAGGGGTTACTTCTGGCTTCAGAAATTGCTCTTGGCAGGCTTGGGGAACCATATAAGATGCCAGAGATTGAACCCTGGTCCGCTGTGTGCAAGGCATATGCCCTACCTGGTGTGTTATTGCTCCTGCCCCAATACCTGCTTTTAAAGCAGTGTCATTCCACAGGACACTCTGATCTTTTTTCTTTTTTAAAGTTCTATGAATTAAAATGGACTCAGAGGTCTTAAAGTCATTGTTGGCAGCATTGTCATTTTTTTCCCCCAGATTTGTGCCCAGAGACATTTTCCTCTATACTTAAGTATTTAATTCTCAGTAAACAATCTTTTGATTTTTCTGCTTCTTTTAGTTTGAACTTTAGAAATCTCCTTGTTTTAGCTCTAGAGTTAAGGCTTGATTTAATTGGTAATAGTTGTTTTCTGCTTTTCGCCGAAGCCGGGGATGTCCCCTCACTGTCATTGAGTTGTATGGGGCACATAGACACAGCAACCAATGTAGGCCATGTGGCCGCTTTAGGGTGACTGTTCTGAATAAGTCATCGGAACTTAAGCAAAGGCAGTTGGAGTCTCCTGTGGCTCTAAGCAGCTTCCCAGCCATAGGTCACAGCAGGCAGCATTTAGCCGGGATCAGTTCTGCACAGAGAGCTCCTCCTCAAGTCCTGTAGGTGGTGGCCTCGCTGTCAGGGACTTAGAAGGGCTCTAACTCAGTGTCAGGAGAAGCTTATGTTCCCCCTACTCTCTTAGGACATACAGTTGACTGCTTTTGTTTATTTTTGTGAATTAATTTGACTTTTAACTTCCTCTTTCAAGAATATATTCATTAACATAATGTATTTTCCACCCCTACCCCCTGAGGATGTATACAAGGATTAAAAAATAGTTCTAAAAGCTGAAGAGTATATTTATTGGACATAGAACCCAATTTACTATTCTGGTATTTTTTTTTTTTTTTTTTTTTTGGTTTTTGGCCCACACCCGGCAGTGCTCAGGGGTTACTCCTGGCTGTCTGCTCAGAAATAGCTCCTGGCAGGCATGGGGGACCATATGGGACACCGGGATTCAAACCAGCCACCTTAGGTCCTGGATCGGCTGCTTGCAAGGCAAACGCTGCTGTGCTATTTCTCCGGGCCCTATTCTGGTAATTTTTTGTTTTTCTTTTTGCTTTTGGGTCATACCTGGCAGTGCTCAGGGGTTACTTCTGGTTCTGTGCTTAGGAATTGCTCTTGGCAGGCTCGGTGGGTCTGTCCCATGTGCAAGGCAAACACCCTGCCCTGTGCTATTGCTTCCACCCCTATTCTGGTCATGTTAAAATGCATCATCTGACCCCCCCTACGGACATCCAGTTTTATTCCTGTATACTCTTTATTTAAAAAAAAAATTTTTTTTTTTTGTTTTTTGGGCCACACCCGGCGGTGCTCAGGGGTTACTCCTGGCTGTCTGCTCAGAAATAGCTCCTGGCAGGCACGGGGGACCATATGGGACACCGGGATTCGAAAAAACCACCTTTGGTCCTGGATCGGCTGCTTGCAAGGCAAACGCCGCTGTGCTATCTCTCCGGGCCCTACTCTTTATTTTTATTTATTTTAATGGAAATCTTTCGACTAGAGGTAATCTTTCTGTGTCAATCTTTACTTTTTTTAATATTTTTTTGTTTTGTTTTGTTTTTATATCACACCCGGCAGTGCTCAGGGGTTACTTCTGGCTCTACGCTCAGAAATCGCTCCTGGCAGGCTCAAGGGACCATATGCGACGCCAGGATTGGAACCACTGACCTTCTGCATGAGAGGCAAACGCCTTACCTCCATGCTATCTCTCCGGCCCAGTCTACGTCAATCTTTATAGAGTTTGCTTCAGCAATTTTCTTGGGCTAGTTGGCACCTTCGCTTCCTAGTTCCTGACTTAACAGTTTTTACCTTTTCATTTTTGTTAAGCTAAAAAGAGAGACAAGGCCCGGCCTATTGAGCACTTGTGCTGAGTTGTGCCACAGGCAGCTCTGTCCTGCATTGTCCCCTATGATTCTATCATTGTGGCTGACTCTCTCATTCCCCTCAGATCTCCCAGCCCCTCCACACAGTGCCTGTGACTCTTGGAAGCTGGTTCATGGAAGAGGGCAAAGGAATTGACAGTTGTTCATCAGTGTAACGGAGGCCAGTAAATCTATCTGATAAGTTGATCAGACCGGACTCCTGATGGCCTTAGTTCTCTGCAACTAAGAACCAGCCTTTTCATCCAACTTTTTTTTTTTTTTTTTTGGTGGTTTTTGGGTCACACCCGGCAGTGCTCAGGGGTTATTTCTGGCTCCAGGCTCAGAAATTGCTCCTGGCAGGCACAGGGGACCATATGGGGCGCCGGGATTCGAACCGATGACCTCCTGCATGAAAGGCAAACACCTTACCTCCATGCTATCTCTCCGGCCCCTCATCCAACTTTTCAAACCGCTCTTCTCATTCACATTTTTTCCAAAGAGAGTAGTTTGTTGACACCCTGTAGTCTGAGAAAAGCAGTTTCGTAAAGTTATTTTTCCCAAACAAACTTTAGAAACCTCCCACACCTCTCTTTGCTGTCTGTGCTACTAGAAATGACTTCTGTACTTGTTGGGATATTTCCCGAGACTGCATCCCCGGAGGTGGATTGGTAAGGTTTTGGATGCTCACCAGGAGCTGCTTTCTAGGAAGAGCAGAGGTGGTGTCTGCCCTGGCAGAGTTCTGGGGCCTCCCCACGTGCCTGTGGCCCCAGTGACACCAGTTTGGGCTGATTTGGGCTGGGTGCAGAGTGGTCGCTGAAAGCTTGTGTTCCTCTTGTTTCTGACGAGATGAATTCTCTTTCCCTGCACTTTGATGCTCAGTGTTCGGCTCCAGTCTGAGTTTCTCTTGCTCAGACTCCCTTCGCCTTTGCTTGCTCCTGGAAGGAGCTGCCCTGCCCCCAACCGCTGCCTCTTCCCCCTGCTCCTGCCTCTTCCTCCAGCTCCAGCCCAGCCACTTCCTGCATCTGCACTTTTAGGCATTTTACTGGTTTCCTGCCCTGCAGGGGGAGGGGTGCGTGATCCGTGGGCACCAAACCTCTGCCCCTGCTTGTTTGTACCCCGGCTACTCTCTGGAGCAGTGATTCCTGTCCTCACTTGTGGGGTCTTCAGGGGAAGGTGATTTTTAAAGAGTCCCTCTGTGGCCCTTCAGTGGGGTTTTTAGAGCCATGGATACACCTGTGTGATGAGCTGCCATCCGCAAGAGGAAGGCCCTTTCCATTTTTGGCCACTATTACACGTAATGGTTTTGATTCTGCCCAATCTGAATCCCAGCTTTGCTTTCTATTAGTGCTGTGACCATTAACAGCTCCAGGTTACAGGCTTCAGGGGACCCCTTTTTAATGGGTGGAAGCACTAAAGGGCATCAGGCACACACATGCTTTCTCTGCAACCTGGTCTTGGATTAGACCTGCCCTGCACTTAGTAAGAATATGGAGGCAGTTGCTGCTTCCATTAACACACGTGTGAACTTGTTGCTTATCATCTCTGCCCAGTTTTGGGGATTTGGGGATATTTGTCTTTTCCTTCTAGATGCCCACAGTGCAGGGGCCTGGTGCTTGGGTCTGAGGATCCCTGCAGGGCCAGGGATTACTTGGGCTACTGGACTACTCTGTGTAGCTGGAGGTACTGGTGGGGGTAACCATGTGGTGCCACAGGTGGTCAGCTGTGTGCAAGGAAGGCACCTTCCCCCTTACTATCTCTGTCCTCGAGCCTATCACACAATTACTGGTGCTTTTTATTTTATAGTACTGAAGATGTATAGTTACACTTAGACTCTTTAATCTTTACTTCTGTTTTCAGATTTATGTGTATTTTTTTGAGATGTGGGATCAATGATATATTTTCATTAAAGAACCATGATCTACAATGTTATTGATAGTTGGCTTTTAGGCATATATATTTTTTAAAGGTTTTGTTGAGGCCATTATGAACTAAAAGTTTTCACAGTTGTATTTTATGCATATAGTGACAGTGAATTAGGGCCATTCCCACCACCAGTGTTGACCTTCCTCCACCACAGTTCCCAGCATGCATCCTATATCTTCACCCTTAACCTCCTGGACAACTAGTGTAACAGGTCCATTTTGTGCTTAGCTTGTTATAATTTGGGTCTCTTGATTCTATTGTCATTGACTTTGGCTTGGGTATTTAGATCTGACCTTTCTTTTTTTCTTTTTTTTTTCACTCATTACTCCTGAGACCACTTGGCCCCTGGGTCCCATCCACATTTTTTTTTTTTTTTTGGTTTTTGGGCCACACCCTGTGACGCTCAGGGGTTACTCCTGGCTATGCGCTCAGAAGTTGCTCCTGGCTTCTTGGGGGACCATATGGGACACCGGGGGATCGAACCGTGGTCCGTCCTAGGCTAGCGCAGGCAAGGCAGGCACCTTACCTCCAGCGCCACCGCCCGGCCCCATCCACATTTTTTATTTTTTATTTTCCAGATCTGTATTTTTTTTTTTTTTGTGGTTTTTGGGCCACACCCGGTAACGCTCAGGGGTTACTCCTGGCTATGAGCTCAGAAGTCGCTCCTGGCTTGGGGGACCATATGGGACGCCGGGGAATTGAACCGCGGTCCATCCTAGGCTAGCACTGGCAAGGCAGACACCTTACCTCTAGTGACACCGCGTCCGGCCCCCAGATCTGTATTTTTTTTTTTTTTTTTTTTTTGGTTTTTGGGCCACACCCTGTGACGCTCAGGGGTTACTCCTGGCTGTGCGCTCAGAAGTTGCTCCTGGCTTCTTGGGGGACCATATGGGATGCCGGGGGATCGAACCGCGGTCCGTCCTAGGCTAGCGCAGGCAAGGCAGGCACCTTACCTCCAGCGCCACCGCCCGGCCCCCAGATCTGTATTTTTTTTTTTTTTTTTTTTTTTGGTTTTTGGGCCACACCCGGTGACGCTCAGGGGTTACTCCTGGCTATGCGCTCAGAAGTCGCTCCTGGCTTGGGGGACCATATGGGACGCCGGGGGATCGAACCGCGGTCCGTCTCCTAGGCTAGCGCAGGTAAGGCAGGCACCTTACCTCGAGCGCCACTGCCCGGCCCCCAGATCTGTATTTTTTAAGAGATACCTGATGGTAGTAAAAACATCTGTGTGGGGTTGGGTGAGGGAAGCTATGCAGGAGCAAATTCTAGTGATGCATGGATTAGGGAGGAAGGGAAGGAGAGAGGGGGAGAGAGAGAGGAAAAGAAGGGGGAGAGAGAAAGAGAGAGAAGAAAAGAAGAAAAGAGAGGAGAGAGAGGTCCAGAGCTTGTGGAAGGAGAACTTGCTTGACTGCCACAGTGACAGCCTCTGATCTTTTAAATTCCTTTTTTTTTATTTACCTTTTCACAAATTTTCTCATTTCCCCCCTTATTTCTTGAATGTGTTTTCTACTATCTAAGTGGATTTCATCTGTAAACCAAAGAGGTTTAAGTTTCTTTCTTCGTTTTAGGGGAGGGGGGCACATCTGGTGGCACTCAGGAGTTACTCCTGGGTCTGTACTCAGAAATTTCTCCTGGCCTGGCAGACCATATGGGATGCTGGGGATCGAACCAGCACCCATCCTTGGTCAGCCACATGCCAGATAAATGCCCTATCACTGTGCTACCACTCTGGCCTGAGATTTTTTTTTTCTCTCGGTATTTTGCTTGTTTTTGGGTCATACCCGGCAGTGCTCAGGGGTTACTCCTGGCTCTGTGCTCAGAAATTGCTTCTGGCAGGCTTGAGGGATCATAGAGGATGCTGGGATTTGAACCACCATCTGTCCTGAGTTGGCAGGACAATATGCCTTACTGCAAATGCCTTACTGCTGTGCTATCTCTCCGGTTAGTTAGTAAGTTTGCCTTTCAAGAGAAAATTGTGGAACTGAAGAGATGGCACAGTGGGTAAGGCACTTGCCTTGCATGTGGCCAACCTGGGTTTTATTCCAGCACCCCATATGCCAGAGATCAGTCAGCCAGAGGCAGGAGTTAGTCATCTATAAAAGTCATGGTTATATTAATAGCTGAGGCTTATAACCTCTGCTTTGTATTCATGATCTTTTTAAGTTTGTTACGTGACTTGCTAGATTTGTCTTTGTAGATTTTTTATTTTATTTTATTTTATTTTTATTTATTCTGTGTTAGCTTGGTAAGTAGATGATTCTTTGTGTAACAGTTCAACTAAATTTGATCTCTCCACAGATACAGACCAAGATGTAGACCTCAAACTTGCCCAGGAGAGAGCTGAGATAGTAGCTAAATATGATCGAGTAAGTATTTTTATTTTCTCACTCGGGCAGTTGTGAGGGAAAAGCCATTTCCATGGAAGTGGGCTTGATGTCTGGAAAGGTCAGGTCTGGCTCGTGCCTTGCATAGGACTGACTCGGGGGCAATTCTCAGCATCCCGTATGGTTCCTGAACATTGCCTGAGTTCAGAGTCAGGATTACCCCTGACCATCACTGAGTGAAGCACAAAACACTTTAGCCCTCCAAAAAATCTAGAACGGTACCTGACTTAAGTCTAGGTATATAATACACAGTGAGTAGGTTAGTATGGAGAATTAGATGCACAGGTTTTTTTTTTTTTTTTTTTTTTTGTTTTTTGGGCCACACCCTGTGACGCTCAGGGGTTACTCCTGGCTATGTGCTCAGAAGTTGCTCCTGGCTTCTTGGGGGACTATATGGGACGCCGGGGGATCGAACCGTGGTCCGTCCTAGGCTAGCACAGGCAAGGCACAGTTTTATTTGTGACATATAGGGCTATTAAAAAATGGATCTGAAAAGCTAGATTTCTGTTTAATCTTTATGAGTTTTTTTTTTGTCCTTTTAGTTGAGGAATGTGGTTTCTCAACTAAAGAGACCTTGGGTGGGTGGGGGTGGGGAATCACCATCTTAAAATTTATCAGCTAAAGTTCTGCAGTGAGTGGAAGCAGTGTCACATTTTGTGTTTATTTCCTATGTGTTATTTTTCATATCTATGGGAATGGCAGGGACATGAGACTTAGGAAGCACCTGACTTGTGTCTATTCCCAGGAGGGTTCCACAGCCCTGTTGGGGTCTCAAGTGACCCATGTGACTTCCTTATCTGCCCCTGTGTGAGTGGCCCAGACACTCATCACCTGGGCTGTATCTGTCCCTTGTCTTTTCTTTCTTTTTCTTTTTTTAAAATAATATCTTTATTTAAACACCGTGATTACAAACATGACTGCAGTTGGGTTTCAGTCATAAAAAGAATATCCCCCTTTACGAGTGCAACGTTCCCATCATTGATGCCCCTATCTGTCTCTTCCCCCCACCAGTATTCGAGACAGGCTTACCACTTTCCTCACTCATTGACCTAGTTATGATAGTTCTCAATGTAGTTATTTCTCTAACTGTACTCACCACTCTGTGGCGAGCCTCATATTGTGCGCCGGTCCTTCTGGCCCTATCCTTGTCTTTTTAGACACTGCCGAGCAGACTAGTGTGATGCTGGCCACAGCTTCCTGCCTGCTGGTGGGGACATAGCAACAAGGCAGCCTACTAGGGGGGAATAGGTTCACGGGATGTTGAGTAGAGATCTGAGGGTCCATGTGGAAATTCACTCATACAGAAGAGGGACGAGGGGCTGTGGGCTGTGCTGGCTGACAGTTCCCAAGAAGTACCCTCAGGAGCAGCCCTGGATAGGGGTGAGGAAGGCACACCAGGGATCTTCTTGTCCACAGCCTTGGACAGAGCCATTCTGACCAGGGCAAGAACAATCTCAGGGGTAGGTGACAGTGCAGCTGAGACCAGGAGTTTGGCCTAGTCTTTGACGATTGGATACCCAGGAGAGAAACGCTCTCAGACTTGTTATGCTCTTGCTAGTTGCAAGGTGAGCACCTTGTTCTGAGAGACTCATTCCTCTGTTGCTCCACAGGCATCTTTGCTAGCTCAGATTGCTCACTCAATAAAAGAACATGTGGTGCCGGAGCAGGTTACAGCAAGTAGAACATTTGCTGACCTGGGTTCTATCCCCAGCACCCCACGTTGTTCCCTGAGCTTCTCTGGTTGTGAACAAAACAACAACAACCAAACACCAGCCAAACCTTGTTATTTTGATCCTTTTTCTTTGCAAAATCCTCACTTTTATAAGTGACTATAACATGTTTTTGTCTTGTTACAGGGACGAGAAGGTGCAGAGATAGAACCTTGGGAAGATGCCGATTACCTGGTTTATAAAGTTACAGACAGATTTGGCTTCTTACAGTAAGTCGCACCAATTAATGGCTTTTATTATCATGTATATGTGGTCACTGGTTATTTTTGAGTCTTTTGTTTTTCTTTTTTAACACAGCATTGCTGTAAATAAGATTTCAGGTACTCACCTGAGGCCAGAGAGATAATATAAGGGTTAAGGCACTTGCTTTGCATGTGGCCGATTCAGATTCAATATCAGAATTCATGGTACCCCTCAGTATTATCAGGTACTGCCCTGGAGGGCCCAAGCACCATAGCAGTGGTCTGAGTCACCCCAGCCCTGAAGGGCCCTTTGACATCACCTTCAGTCACCAACAGGTTTGCTCCGTGTCTCCAGGAGGGTTTTCTTGGCCTCCCGAGCACCACCCCCACAGTAAGATTTAGGGTTGGACCTGCTCTGTGCACAAAATTTCTGGCCCCTTTAATCACCATAATTAAAAAGTATGTTATAGTGAAGAATCCAATCTTTAATATTTATTTCATCTTAGAACATTAAATGCATAAAGTTATTAGCAGAATTAAATGGAAAGGAATTTTATTTTGTACTTAAAACTATTATGAACCTTTTATTTAAAATACATTTAAAAATAGAAATGAGAACTTTAAGAGTTAATGCACCATAAAAATGAGCGATGAAAAGAAATGCCATTGAACTTATTTATGATTATTGGTTTTTAAGATCCTATTCATTCTAAGTGTGTTCTATGTAAGAGTGGGAGGAGGGATCTCGACTGCTGGACAAGTGAATGGGGAGAATGAGAATTCCTCACCTGCAGAAAGCTTGCCTAACTGGATCCTGGCAGTCATGTTGCCACCCGAGGGATCTCCACATCTTTGGCTCAACTTGACCGTGAGGAGCACACATTTCCTTCCCATCTTTTCTTTTCCAGTCTTGCTACAGACAGGGACAGGCTGACTCTGGCCTGGAGGTACAGACCACAGGCTTGGCCCTTCCGTCTTCTTCTACTTACTGCAGCCCCTTTGTAGGGTCACCCCCGCATTGTCAGGTCACTTCCTCCTGCATTTCACCTTGAAAGGCTTTTGAGGAGTGCTTTGGAAGGCTCCAAGAGAAATTGCTCCTACTGGTTCCTCAGATGCCGACCTTCTGTCTTCCTGGGAAGGCTGGGCTTGCCCTCTCAAGCTGGCTGAGAAATGCTTTAGCACAGTCCTGGAAGCCTGAAGCACAGAGGGGCCCAGTGCTATCAAGTGCCCCAAATCTCCTCGGACTCATGCCTTTGGGCTGCAGCACCTCAGTGTAGAGAAACTGTCCCCTCACAGGCCTTTGATGCCAGTCATCACCTATCACTGGAGCTGATGTTGACTAAAATCTGCTCCTGCTTTTTGTCACACTTTATTAAAAAGAGTGGGTCATGTTGTTCCCCTCAATCCATGTTGTAGGTCTTTGTGTGTGTTTTATTGGTTCTGCAGTGAGATGGGGTTTTCAGTGCAGTACAAAAAGTGGCACACAGTCACTTTGTAGTTCTCATTGATGGCTGAGTTCATATCCAGTTATTTATTAACTTTAATGCTTATTATGATATGTGAAGGATGGAACGACTTAACAGTACAGGATTAACTTGACTTTGTAATAGATTTAATAATAAAAACTGTTGACAAATCAGCCGGGCTCAGGGGTGGAACAGGAATATCTATGCAGTGCTCAGAGTTGGGGATGATTTCTGCTCTGTGTGCCTGACAGGGGCTGGAGAAGAAGAAATAGAATCGATGAAGTCAGAACTTTCAGCAGTTTTAGGAAAATATAGCCACTACTAGTTTGAGCCACAAAGAATCTTTGGTATTTGGATAATGCTAGATAATGCCTTAGGTCACGTTATTATTAGAAGAGTTAGGAGGAAATTAGACTAAAAAAATATTGGATAAAATGGACATAACCTCCAGCTTTTTAATACTTAGCAAAATGTAATTATTTATAAAACTTAGATTGCTTATAATGAACCATAATTGTAAATATCTTTTTGAGTCGCACTTTGCAGTGCTTATGACTTTCTCCTGGCTCTGTGCTCAGGGTCACTCCTAAAGAGTTCAGGGTCAATATGGGGTCCTAGGAATTGAACTCTGTTGGGTCGCATTCAATGCCAAGTGCCTTACCTGCAGTCTTGTCTCTCTGATTCTGAAGATTTTTGTTTGTAAAGAATGAATTGTTTTGAGGACAAGAGCTTGAGAACTTTTCTCCCTACCTAATAATTTTGGCTAGGAGTAAGTCTATACTTAACAGAGTTTACTATAAAAAAAAAGAACTGAGATTCATTCATTATATTAAACTTACTCATTTAAACAAGTTTTAAGTTTCTGAATGAAAGTTTTATCTATAATTAAATACTCTACTGACCTATTTAAAAAATACACATCTGTGTGCTATAGCAATCCTTCTAAGTATGAGTGTTAAATGCTTTGGCTTTGTGGACCATCTGGTCTTCATCATAACTATTCAACTCTTAAAAACAACCGCAGCTCATACATAAGGGAATGAATATGGCCTTCGTGGCCTCAAAGCTCCATTTACAAACCAGATTCACATGTGGGCTGTCACTTGCTTTGCATTCCCCCACGTTTGGCCCTGCTCTTTGTTCTATCTGGAGGGGTCTTGGAGGAACAAGATGAAGATGTGTACCTCCACATAGGCAAACACATAGTCCCCCAATTCTCACAAGTCACTCTGCACCAGGCGGCACCCCTGTGGGGCTGCCACGGTCCTGAGGCCAGGCAGTGTTCCATACATGTGCTGGGCCGCTCTCAATGAAGTGACACTCCCCGGTTTTCTCCTTGGAAGACTGTGAAAAGTAACATGTGCCCATGTTGAGACCTAAGGAATGAATGTCTGTGTCAGCAGGGTTGTGACACACATCAGTTCTAATGGGAAGGGTTTTGTGAAAGGCTTTGACTCTGGAGAAATAATACAAGGAAATTCACATTGGAAAACTGGGCCACATTCTTAATCCGTCAGTCATCTGTGAAGTCTTATTATTATTGCTATTTTTGGTAAAATTCAACATTTGTTCACGAGACAAGCTGTCTAAATGGAAACAACCACCACCCTATATGGATAACAAACTAAAGATTATCTGGGATAAGCCCAAGGCAGCATCATACTTTATGGTAACAAACTGAAACTTATCTCCTGAGATGACAAAGACAAGGATACTCGCCACTTTTATTCAACACAGTATTAGAAATTCTCACTAGAGCAGTATGGCAAGTACAAGAAATAAGAAGACAACCAGATTGGATTAAAGCATCTGAAACTCTCTGATGTTTGAAGATGATACAATATTTTATATTCAGAAAACTTTCAGGCACCAATACAATTTTTAAGAGTAAGTAAATTTCATAAAGTTGCATAAACAAAAATGATTATAAAAATTGTTATGTTTTTATAAAAACTTGACAAGCTTTATTTTGGAAAGACAAATTAAGAAAACATGTATTTACATGAGCATAAAAAATGAATTTGATATCTATGGATAAATTTGACTAGGGGGTAAAAGATCTTTATATGAAAAAATGTGCAAAAATGTAAAAGATACTGAAGAAGGCACAAGTGAGAAGTTACTGATGCTAATGCACTGGAAAAATTAATGTTCTCAAAATATCCATAATCCAAAGCAATCTACAGATTTACTGCAGTTTCCAGTAAAATTTCGGTGGCATTTCCCACAGAAATAGAAGCAGAACAGTTTTACATTTCTGTGGAAGCAGAAGCCAAATAGTCAAATCTTCAAACTAAACTGCAAAGCTGTAGTAACTACAAACACTTGATAGACTAGAGTCCAGTAGGACACCTGTGCACGTACAGGGAATGAACAGAGGGCCAGGAACACTTAAAGAAAAGGCCCCGGGGAATGGTACTTTGAAAAGTCAAACAGCCCAGAGGCAGGGCAATAGAACTGGGCCTTCCCATATCAGAAATGGAGTGAAAGCAGATTCGAATAAGAAATGATTTCATGTTTTTTAAACTTGACCCCAAAAGGCAAAAAAGATTAAAAAAAGAGAAGAATGGGATTATTATCAAAGTGAAGACTTCAACCCCACAAAGGAAAGCCTGCAACCAATTGAGATGGCAACCACTGGAATACTTCCCAGTCCTTTAAAGTTGGAGCTTTGTAACTCTTATAAGTCAGGAGAATAAAATCTGGGATCAAAAAAGGGGGTGCCCAGGAAGCCAGAAGGCTAGTCCAAGTACTTATAGAAACCGTCTATTCCCTGGCAGTGCCCTCAAGCACTGGCAGGATTACTCTTGAGCAAAGAGCCAGGAAGAGCACTTGAGTACCACCAGGTGTGACTCAAGCCACCCTGACTCCAAAATTTGTTTTTAATAGACTGGGCTGAAAGGCTGTGGATGTGAGGCCTGTGAGGTCCTGGTGCCTCATAAAAGGGATGTGGGGTGGGGTGGGGTGCTGAGAATGCTTCTCCAGTAATGCCTAACAGGTGCTAAAAACAACTCTGACCCACTAACCAACAAGGAATTGCAAACTTGAACCAAGACGATCTCATCTTTAGCTGTAGGATGGCTGTTACCAAAATGAGATCATACTTACTAAGAGGAGATCTCAACTTATACCTGTAGAATGGCTGTAAGATGTAAGATGTGTTGCTGTGTGACTGTGGGATAAGAGAAGCAGTTGGCGAAGACTCTGGTCTCTTGTCCTGGGTTGCTGTCTGTTGGTCTACTAGCATCCTCCTGTGATGGACACACTCTGTGTTGCTCTCTGCATGGCCACAGTACCCTTAAATGGTGGCCTGATGGACCACCTACCTGACTGTTTAAAGTGTATTTGCTTTGGATTGACATTTAGAATGAAAAGGTTATCTGTCGATGCAGGTGTTTGCAGGTCTGGAGACAGGGGTGTGAGATGGGGGTTTCCATTGAAGATGTGCACCCTAGTGTGTGCCTTCAGTGTTGTCCATCTGCCGTGCTCTCACTTATCCCATTTTCCTCTGCAGTGAGGAGGAGCTTCCCTATCACAATGCTGCTGTGGAACGGGTAAGTGCAGCTCTGTCTTTCCCTCCAGTTACTGGGGAGTTACGGACCCAACGGGGCGTGGTCTCCACCCTGGGGATTCTGGGTGCCACAGGGCATCTAGACATGGCTGTTTTTGGTGGAATCTGACCCTAGTCAGTGTGGTATTGGGGAAATCACCTTAGGAGACTTCATGGGCTGCTGACAGACTTGCTTAGGGGAAAGGCAGCAGATAGCGGAGAGCCTGGCTTCCGGCCTGGCATGCCCTGTATCGATGGCACATGTTGACTTTGGGGCACATTCTCGTGGGCCCCACCTTGGTCTGTTCAAACTCTGACAGGATCCTGGCCAGTTATTCATCAAAAGCTTCCCCAGCGATGCTCATGTCCCCTCTGCTTAGCTAAGTGCTGTGCTCACTGCTGAGGTGGAGGGAAAAGTTTAGAGTTGGAGTTAGTTACGCTGCAGTCAAATATTGAGGAACAAAAAAGGCTATTAATCTGTAATAAGAGGAAGTCACTATTTTCTAATAATGATGGAAAAATTAGAATTTTTTGATGGGAAAGATATTTCGAGAGAACCTTTATAGAATAGTTTTTTTTTTCTTTCTTTCTTTTTTTTTTTCGGGGAACCACACTCAGTGGTGCTCGGGTTACTCCTGGCTCTATGCTCTGGAATTACTTCTGATGGGGTCAGGGGACCATATGGGATGCTGGGGATTGAACCCGGCTGGCCTTGCAAACGCCCTCCCCTACTGTGCTATCACTCTCGCCCCAACAGTAACTTTCTAAGAATAGGGTCACTGTACCTGACTTGCTGCCCCTGTGGTCTCTCCTGTAGCTGAATTAATTTTCCGAGGCTGCAGCTGCGACGTTGCAGCTGCTATACAGGACTGCATGACTCTTGGACTGGCTCCTGTGTCTGTTTTAATTTACTTATTTAGTTTAGGGGCCACACCTGGCAGTGCTCAGGTTCCTGGCTCTACGTTCAGGGATCACTCCTGACATTCTATTTTTGTCACTCCAGAGGGTCTGTCAAGCTTGCCAGGAGTGATTCCTGAGCTCAGAGCCCTGGGTAATTGGTACCTGGATTAAGTCCTGGGTACCAATAGGTGTGGCCCTAAAACAAATCAAATGATTAAATAAAATTAAGTTCCTGGGAAGCTGTCCACTATAAGGGAGGTGTTGATATTTGTAAGGTGTTTTAGGATCCCCACCAGCAAAACGTAAATGTACTGTACATTTACTATGCAAAGGACAATATTAACAATGGATTATCTTGTTAGTTTGAGGTTTTTAATAAGGTGAAAAGGATAGGAACTAGAATTTTCATGGATTCATTTAGTTTATAGCTGTGATTATTTTTCATGGCTTACAGAATACTGGGGCCTCTTTATATACATTCAAAAAGTGAATTGGAGGAGCTGGAGAGATAGCACACGATAGGGCATTTGCCTTGTACACAGCCAAAACAGAACAGACTCCGGTTCAAATCTTGGCATCCCATATGGCCCCCTGAGCCTCCCAGGAGCAATTTCTGAGCACAGAGCCCTGAGAGGCTTAGGGTATGATCCCAATCCCACTCCCCAAAATAAAAAATAATTGTAATTTTATGTGGTATAAAATTTACCCAAAGCCCTGCCGGGTGTTGATTTGACCCCCAAACAAACAAACTCACAAAAAAGAAATGAATCGTACTCATATGTGGTATGATATTTACCCAGAGTTCCTGCAAACTTCACCCGGATTCTTTTATCCTTTTACTTCTTGTGCTCTCCTGACCCCTGCTGGTGAATCATGGGAGTGCCCGGCTCCTCTCCATTTCACCCCCACACTCCACAGGCCCTGATAGTCAAACTGGACAGTAAAATGCTAACATCTGTTTTGGAGAAACCTGTTTTATCCCACCCGTGCATCGAGTACGCTTAGTCTCTATTCTCTGAACTTATCCGTAGTTAACCCTGCTAGTAGGGCCAGAGAGAACAGTTCAGAGAACTGTCCTTCAGTGGTTGTTTCCATTCACTGTTCAGTGCAGAGGCTTAAGGTACAACCTTCTTCCTGGGTGTTGAGAAGCTGCAAGGAAGTGGTCAGTTCAGTTTCCATGGGCCAGTAAGCAGGACACAAGTTGGAGGCAGTCAGGTAGCCAGCTGCTGTTGTCTGGAAGCTCCGTCCTTCCTCAGCATGCAGCAGTGCCCGTGCGTTGTCAAGGTGGGGTGGGAGTCAGCCAAGGGCAAGGAGGAAGGAGCCTAAGACAGCATTGTTTTCCTGCTGATAAATGCTGGTCTGACCACCTCAGAAGCTTCATATTTTTTCAGACTCATTTGTCATGTGATCGATGAATTGTAGCCAGCTCCCAGCCCTGGGCCTCTGCTCTCCTCTTAGGGGACTGTGGGGTGGCTGGAGTATGGGGAACAAATGACTGTTGTAGGGCAGGAAAGCATTGATAGAGCCTGTGCTGTTTTGTGGCAGAGAGGCTGAAAGGAGATCCCAGGGAAAAGGGAAAGGGCAGTCCAACTACATTTGGGACAGTGAATGTATGAAAATATCATGAGAGAGGGCTACTACGTTGAACAAAGCACTTCCTTTGTACCACAGTTACATTTAAAGGGAGGGCTAGAACAGGACAAAGAGGAAAATTTAGTTGATAGGGGCCAAAGAGATAGCACAGAGGGGAGGGAGGGCACTTTCCCTGCATGCAGCTGACCCAGATTTGATCCACAGCATCCCATATGGTCCCTTGAGCCCGGCCACATGATTTGGGGGCTACATTGTGAAGGGCCATTTATGCAGAAGAAGTTAAATTTCTTCCTAACTGTTTTCAGTGGCCCTGGGAGCCAGGCAATGAATGAAGAGTTTTAGACCAGCATGAATGCTAAATGTTGTGGCAGTTAGGAGGGCAGGAGTCAGTCAGAGTATGCAGGAAGAAATCAGTGGCTCCCCTGGGCCCTGGGTCACCACTGGAAGAGGAAGGAGAATGGGCCAAGAAAGCAGGGATGGGCAAGTAGTGTGGGCAGGCAGTGGGGAGCTGAGCTGGGAGGGAGGACTTCAGCCAGGCCACCCGGGTGCCGTGGCACTCTCGGTCCCGACAGATGCTAGGACACAGTAGTGTGCTGGGCTGGAGAGTAGCTGCTTCCTGAAGGGGGATCATCGATAATTCATAGTGACGGCAGTGGGAGAGAGCGGGAACTCTGCCAGCTCTCAGTGGGATGTTCAGTGGGAAGCAGGGCCCGGATTCTCAGGGGGCTTGAGTTAGCCTGCATCTCCCTGTGTCGGGGGAAAGCTTCTGCTTTGAAGAAGCCCATGCAGGAAGCACAGAAATGCAGAAACAGGCCAAGACGGCAGCTTCGTGCCACCTTCATTCTCCCTGGCCTGGTCTTCTCGGAAGTCACATTTAGCAGTAGCATTAATTAGATTTCAGTGCCCCGCTGAGTTTTTAAATTAAACATTTCTGGAATCATCTGCAACATTTTATCACTAATAATATAATGAAGAATAAGTGTAATCTTTTGGAAAAAAGTTAAAGCGTGGGGGAGGAATTAGAAGTAATATTTTATGGTCACAAGTCATCATCTTTTAGTTTTGAAAAGCCTCATTGAAATTTTAAGAGAAGTAATTTGAGTTTTACTACTATGCCAAAAAAGTGAAATTCTGTGGGAATGCTGCCTTGGTGATCCCTTGCCCGGGAGTGATTAGGAAGGGGCTGTTGACGGGCCCTGCCAAACCCTGCCTAGCTGCACCAGCCTGAGAGCAGCTTGGAAGTAGTGACACTTTGGGGGTTGAGAACCCTGAACCACACTGTTCGGGCACCACTCTGTTCAGTTACTAACAGGAATGGTTGGGCCTGGGCCCACTCCCAGGTTATAGGGCAGAGCCTGAGAACTGAGACTGTCCAGGCACATGTCAGCACCCATATCCCCTCAGGAGAAAAGACAGGGTGGCTAAGGAACACTCGTGAGAGAGCAGCTCTCCCTCAGCTCACAATAGCCTGTCTCCATGAAGAGGAACTGGATGCTGCAGGCAGCCGGGACCCCAGGCACCTTGGACCCCACAGAGGCCTCTGCTGCCCCGCAGGGACACGGTCCCTCTCCCCAGACCCCCACAAAGATGCTTCTTCTGGGGGCTGCCTGCACTCCCTCCTTTCTTCATCTTCTTTGATGGCACTTGGCCTGCAGGCCCTGGCTCTGAGGAGGCAGGAATTTCCCTGGAATAGCACAGGTAGGGGGAAGAGGCTATTTTAGGCCACCCCCCCCCCAGCCCAGGCTCAAGACCCCATGCTACAGACTCAAGTCGTTGCCTGTAGCACTGAGCCCCTCAGAATGGAGCCTCTCTGTGGCCCTGGATTGTTTTCTCCCTTTTTGACCTTGTGGCAACAGTTCCACAGTATCTTTTATTCTGTTGGGGCTGTTTTGTTTGACATTGCTAGTGGCCAGGACTGTCTTTCCACACTGACTGGCTAACTGAGCACCTCAGAAGAGGGCAAAGGGCAGTTCCCCTTACTGCTGGTTTCTGTCTGACTTGGCACTAAGCCTGGCTCCCTGTGTACTCATCTGTCCACTAGTAAACACCAGTTTCTTTTAAGGATGGGCTCTGGCATAGACATATTAAAGTTCTAGGGTTTAATAAAATGTGACAAGTGAATAGAATTTTCATGTTGTCTTTTCATTACCTTAAACATTTTCAAAATATGACATTATTTTAGGGTTTAAATTATAGAATACGGGAGTTTCAGTGACTCATTTAAAAGTACTAGAAAGGGGGCTGGAGTGATAGCACAGCTGGTCTGGTATTTGCCTTGCATATGGCTGACCTAGGTTGGATCTCTGGCATTCCCATGGTCCCCCAAACTGGCCTGGAGTAATTTGTGAGCGCAGAGCCAGGAGTAGCCCCAGGAACCCAAAGATCCTGAAAATTTCACCTGGATTTCCTTGCACTTTGCACTTCTTGTGCTCTCCTGGGAGATATTAGTTAGGAGATAGAGTTCTTCTATAGGAACTAAAAAGGAACCATTTTCTCACTTAGGAGGCAAAAATTGCAAAATGGGGAGGCTGGAAAAAGTACAGTGCCATTGGGTGTGGGTCCTCCTTCCCAAAGTACTAGAAAGTGTAGGGAAAGAGCCAGAGGACAGTGGATAAGACAGTTGTCTGGCATGTGGCTAACTGGGATTCCATCTCCGGCATCCCATTCGTCCTCTTAGCACTGGTGTGATCCTTGAGTACAAAGCCAGCAGTAAATTCTAAGCACCTCCAGGCATGGCCCAACAATAAAAACAAAAGTACAAGAACATGTAAACATTTTTCTTTGTCTTCCATTGGGAGCATCTCCTATTTATTCATCTCCTATTTATTCATGCTGCCAACAATTAGTAACAATGACTTTTAATTTTGTTGTAGCAAAAACAACTGGAAATTGAAAGGACGACCAAATGGCTGAAAATGCTAAAAGGATGGGAAAAATACAAGAATACCGAAAAGGTAATTAAAAATGATACCATTTTCTGTTGAGCTATACAAATTTGGTGAGTGCCATTTTCTCTGATAATATTGTTTGAAATGCTTGAACTTCAATTTAATGCAATGGGATGCCCCCAACCAGGCTCCCTTGAGCTTCACAGACTGCCTGGGTCCTTTTGCTACCAAAGGACAGATGGAAGTGGGGGGCCCCGGGGTTTTCCTCAGCTCCCAGTATGCTGCCTCCACTCCACTGCCTTTCTGGGCTTCCCTTTGGGATCAGAACCTTCAAAATGATTACTTTAGACTCACTGCTCAGGTTGACTGGTCCCCACAAAGCCACCACTGAAGCGGAAGCAACTACCTTTCCAGAACCTTCTAACAAGCCCCCATTCCAGAACCTTTTTGGCCCTGCATTGGGCCTGTCCCACTGTATATACTTTTAGATATGTGTCATATGTATGGATATACCCAGGCCTCATCAGAAAAGTCTCGTTATGGAGGTGCTGTGAAGATCATTGTGGGGACATTCTGCTATACCTCCCATTGTTGCTAGGCTTACCAGGTCAGTTTTGGCCATGGGCATTGTTGGTATTTCCTGAGAGTGCCCAGGAAGTCCCTGCATGACTGGAGTGCACTCTAGATTTCAGGGACAATGGGGCTGTGCCCTGAGAGTGGCTAGTTCAGGTCACAGCTCTGTTCCACCAAGAGTTGTTTCTTGAGCCCACACCAAAGAGACTGGCCGGAGCACTGCATCGGAGGTCACACTGGTCCCTGGAATACAGCCAGACGATGCCCATTGCTGTCAAGGGCTGACATTCCCACTGGGTGGAGTGAGCATTGATCAGAGCACTGAGTGCCAACCTCTGCTGGGAACTAGGCTGAGAGTTGGAAGGGGAAGGCTAATAACATGGAGTAGATCAGGCCTCCTAGTCTGTGCTCTGAGGGCTCCTGGGATGAGCCTGCTCCCCACACTCATCTATGAAGTAGAGCTACAATTCCCATTTCATGAGATCGAGCAGGCGGTAGGCTTAGGTTTGGGCCCCCTTGTGTGTGCCTGGCACACAGTGAGCAAGGAGTCATGGTCAGCAGTGCCACTCTCGGGAGCATGGGTGCAAGGAGAAACTTTTTTTTTTTTTTTTTTTGGTTTTTGGGCCACACCCGGCGGTGCTCAGGGGTTACTCCTGGCTGTCTGCTCAGAAATAGCTCCTGGCAGGCACGGGGGACCATATGGGACACTGGGATTCGAACCAACCACCTTTGGTCCTGGATCGGCTGCTTGCAAGGCAAACGCCGCTGTGCTATTTCTCCGGGCCCGAAAGGAGAAACTTTTTTTTTTTTTTTTTTTGTGGTTTTTGGGTCACACCCGGCAGTGCTCAGGGGTTACTCCTGGCTACATGCTCAGAAATTGCTCCTGGCAGGCACGGAGGACCTTATGGGACGCCGGGATTCAAACCGATGACCTTCTGCATGAAAGGCAAACGACTTATCTCCACGCTATCTCTCCAGCCCCAACAAGGAGAAACTCTTACAGGGAAAATAATGCCCCTCTGCACTCAGTGAGATCCAAGTGAGCTTGTAGTCCAAGCATGCTTTGTTTACTTACCCCTTTCCTTCTGGTGTCCCCTCGTTGCCCAGGGCACAGGTGCCACTGGGCAGGCAGCACTGGCCAAAGGTAGTTCCAGGACACCTGCTCCGTGGGGTCACAGTGGGGATTGCTTAGAAGTTGTGCGGCCTAATGGCCCAGTGAAAGACTTGGAAGGCTGATGAACCGGGGATGGTGGAGACCTCTTCAGACTTTGACTCTGGAAATGCGTGCTGTTTGGGCTCAGAGGCGAAGCAGAGGGAGGAACAGGAGGCTGTGGGGAGAGGTAGTAAGCGGCTCCGAGGAGGACCTCGCCCCCAGGGGCATGTGCAAACCCACCCTCTGCCCCTAATCGGAATTCTTGGCTATTTGTAAATGTAACTGTGCAACTTAGTTATGGTGTTTGGTCTTGTTGGCAACTAAAGATACTGGAAACCAAAAAGCAGGTTTCAGACAACTGGATTTGTATAAAGATTTTATATATCATACCGTAAAGAAATTTGAACAGAATTAAGATGAGTTTTCTAGGATATTAGAACTCAAATTCAATCTGTCAAAGTCCTCTTTTAGAGCTATTAAGATCTTGGAGTCTAGTGAGGTAAACTGAATTTCAGTTCTTTATCTCAGTGGTCTGCTTGCATGACGGTAGAGCTGGTGACACTTTCTCCTCTCTAGACTAGGCTATTAGAATCATAATACCCACCACTCTGACAGCGCACGAACACAGGCAAACGTCCAACTAGAAGCACATCAGGGCTCAGGGATCAGCCTGCCAGCGAGAACTGCGGGTGGTGACTTGGTTGTCACATTCCATTTCTCATGCTCCTCACAGTGTGGCCCCCAGACCCAGTCCTTCCTCCTGGCCAGTCACGTGTCCTTCAGCATGAACCAATGGTCCTCCCCACAGGAGGCCTTCTGTGACTCTGCAGAACCCACTGCTGTCCCTGCTTCCCCCTTCTGATCAGACTAGACACAGCATTCCTGTGGATGTAGAAATGTGTGGCCTGAGCCAGCCAGTCCTCGCATGGTCTGTTGGGAGTAATGGCCAGTGGGGCTGTGCTTGGAGTGGTGATACTCGGTCGATGTGGTGATGGTGAAGGGTGACAGGCCATCTGTGTAAGTCATGGCCATCTGGAGAGTGTGTGTGTGTGTCTGTGTGTGTGTCCCTGCCATCCCTGTCCCTGTTAGATGATGAGCAGTGAAGAGGAAAGCACCCAATTGTGTCCTTTTAAGTATCCATTAGTCATCATGGATCCTTTGAAATTAGAAAATGACTAAGACTAATTTAAGGTACAAAACTAAGCCTGTTTCTTTCTCAAAGTTTCACCGGCGCATTTACAAAGGAATCCCACTGCAGCTCAGGGGTGAGGTGTGGGCCCTGCTTCTGGAGATCCCCAAGATGAAAGAAGACACAAAAGGCCTGTATACTGTAAGTACCTCTGCCATGCACACGTAAGCTTGCGGTCGGGCTGCATCCTCCAGTTTTTGAGGTGGGCTGAGATAGTCACGTCTCTTGGAAATGATACAAAATCGACATACTTGGAGTTTAATAAGCCTATCAGCTGTTTTTGTGTTCGTTTATTGCAGTTAAATTTCAAATAAATGCATCTGTGAAGTCATTTTCTGTTTTCGATCAGTATTAAGCACATTTCAAATACTTGAAATGATCACTGTTGGGGCATATTCATTAATGAAACTGATTGCTTGCTGCTTGTTGGTGAGAGAGTATCAGAAATGAGATTTATGGTCCTGTGTCTAGAGTTCGTGTGGATGTAAAAGGCAAGTTCACATCTCCAAATGCTGCCTTAAAAGAGGAACTGCCTGTGTTGGAGACACCACCCCCAGAGGAGAAGGGGAGCTCCGAGTTTTTGTTTTTGGTGGCTTCACCCCCAGATGAAGGGAAGCCTGGGTTGTATTTGTTGAAGAGCCTTTACCTTAGTGAACAACGTTGCTTTCCCTAAATTAGCTTGTTCAGTTTCCCTCCTACCCTCCAACTTATATTCTTTCTGACATAAATGATATAATAATCTTTTTGTAATAACCTTTAAGTGAATTCCTTTATACCTAAAAACCCATTTTGAAATATGTTCTTTAGGAAAAACGTAATAATTTTTTAAAAAGAATAAATGGAAGAAAGAAGAGTAATGATAAAAGGGGCTTTGCAATGTACTTTGGAGTTTTTTTCCTCATATATGAATACTTATAATTTTATTCATATACGAAGACTTTATCTTTTAAGTAAAAGGTAAAAGTACTGGCGAATACATAGTTGCTTTTTTTTTTTTTTTTTTAAACCAGTGAATGGTTTTAGACACGAGCTGTTTGGACCCACATTTCAGGTACATTATAGAAGTGTCCCGACAGGGCCAGAGCTCTGGGACTATGTTTAGTGACTGCCCATCATGTGCCACCCTTGTTCCTAGGCTACCACAACAAGTGCCACAGACCAGCCCAGTTCATGTGTGGTTGGAGGCTGGTGGTAGGGCCTGAGCTATGCCTCTTCCCCGCCCTGAACCAGGCAGTGGTCTGAGTCACCAGACAGAGGCTATAGCTAGCCCGGAGTGAGTGGCCGCATCTTCATCTGCCTTTAAATAAGGTTGCTGTGCAGGGTCTGGGTCAGTCTGAATTTTGGGGTGACACTGTCCAACCCAGCAAGTACAAGACTCCTGTTGGAACTGTATTTCAGATATATTTCTGATGTTTTGTTCATTAAATAAATTAATAGTGTGATGCCTTTTGGAAAAATAACATCCTTAAAAACCAATCATAAAATACCACAGAAAATAGATGAGCGCCGTATGTAGTGCTGGGGATCAAACCCAGGTCAGTCACATGCCAATCAGGCGCCCTGTCTGCTGGGCTATTTCTCCAGCTCCTTATGGCCAAGTTTTGTCAGAACCCCGTCCTGTAATTACTCTGAAAAAAGCTCCTGAAGCTTCTCTTGAGTTTCCACCTCAAAGCACAGTACACACAGTAGTGATCTGCCTAACAGTCCTGGCCTGATGCCATTGCTTCCTTAGATCATGTCAGGAGCCACCGCATTTTCCCATGTGCTAGCTAGACAGATTTATGTGTGTATATGTACATGTCTGTAGGATTTGCTTTTAGCTGAAATGTCTATTACCAGTGCATATAAATGGGTCAGTATAATCCGTATACATAAATACTTAATTATACTTAAGCATAGTTAAGAGTCGTTAAATTATTTACACTGTACTCTCCTGTTTGGTTGAACATGGGAGATCAAGTATATTCATTTATCTTTCCTATCCCCGAAAAGCCACTAACCTAACAGGAGAGTGTTCTATAGGCAGACTCGCAAGGAGGAAGAAGATGGGAGAAGAGATAATGCCTGCCATTGAAAAATAAAATCCAGGCAGGTTTTTAGTAAACAGTGAACCCAAAAAGGGTAAATCTTAGGCTAGCGGTAGAAGGCAATTGAAAGTTTTAGGGTCACAGCTAGTGATATTTAGGACTCACTCCTGACCATATGGGGATTCAGGGGACCATATGGGATGCTGGGGATCGAACTGGGTCAGTTGGGTCAGTGTTATCACCGTGGCCCAGTCACTTCTGTTTGAACCCTGCTTGTCGAGGAAAAGCCTTACAGTGAGTCAGGTCAGGCTAGGAAATGAAAGTGATCCAGAAACTCGGTCATGGCTGAGGTCAGGAAAAGTGAAATCCTGTGTCAAGGGTGTGGTGACTTCCGCTGTGCATGTGCTGCAGGAATCTCAGCAGCTCTCCTCCAAGAAGCTCTCCGTCCACATCAAGTCATCTGGGCTCACAGGAAGGAAGGTATATGAGGACGAGGACAAAGAAAGGAGAAGACCCTACGTGCATGAACCATCACTTGATACTCTAAACCAAACAGCGTTATTTTACTGTTTGTCACAGTGTTTTCAACATCTGGTTTCCATAAAAATGTGCATTTCTTTCTCTTTTTCCTCCAGAAATTAAAACTCAGAGCACGGGGTTGTTCACCGGATATCAGACAAATAGACCTTGACGTCAACCGCACCTTCAGGGACCATATTATGTTCAGAGATAGATACGGTGTTAAGTAAGTCAAGTTGAATACTGAGAAGTGCAGATCGTTGTTACAGTTTCTATTCACTTCAAATGAATGTTTCGAATGGCTTGTGTATGCAGTCATTTTTTAATTCAGGCCCTAAAAATGTTAAATTTTATAAAATTTTATTTGGTCAATTTTTAGAAAAGTTTGAGTTTTTTTTAAAGAAAGTTTAGAATCTAATTTGAAATGTTTTTGTTTTGTGGTCACACCTAGTGGTGCTCAGGGGCTCCTCCTGGCTCTGCACTCAGGAATCACCTGTTGTGGTGGTGCTCAGGGAACCATATAAGGTGCTGGGGATCCAACCTGAGTCAGCTGTGTGCAAGGCAGGTGCCCTCCCTGTTGTACTATCTTCTCAGCTCCTTAATTTAGAATTTTAACCCCTGACATAGTAGGGGCTAAAACATTGGTAAAGGGTCATTTTCTGTTTGGGTTTTTCTTCCTTTCATTTGGGATGTTTGGGCCGTACACAGATATACCCAGGGCTTATTCTTGGCAGAGCTCAGGGGACCATATGTGGTGCCAGGGATGGAACCATGTTCAGCTGAACCTACAGTGCAAGCTCTTTACCCACTTGCTATTTATCTACCCTGACCTGGAAGTCTTAAACATAGTAGTCATAGTCCTAGAAGAGAATATTTGAGTTTGTTACCTATGAGAACTCTGCGTGTGATTCATGCAGATGATGAAACAGAAATATGGGGGTGGGGTGCAGTGGAGTAGGTTAAAGGGTAGCAGTCAGGGCCCAATTCTGTCTCCACATTGCCGGTATGGCCCCTGACAGGTACCATGGGAGATTTGTGCAACCTTCACCTCAGTGCCGGTCACAGCCCTTGAGAGCAGCAGATGCCAGGAGGGCCCCTGAGTTAGAGATTAGTGGGGCATGTCATCTGGAGGACAGCGGGCTGTTTGCACAGGGACCTCTTGCTCGGGGCAGTGCTGGTCCTGCCCCTAGCCTCAGGTGGACTCCTTGCAGCAATGGCAGGACAAGTGAGGGGAGCTGACACTAGCTGTCCCAGCCAGGTCATCCCCAGTAACGTCCTTCCAAGTTATGGCAGAATTACATCCTCCTGACATGGTTCGTCCTGAACACTGAGACTCTGGCCCCCCTCCCCTGCCCCTGGTGTGTCCAGCCCTCAGGTGGCCGGTGGTGCTAGTGTGTAAGGCTCAGTGAGGGAAGGAGACTGACTGACCCATCCACAGAGACACTGGTTCTTACCAGAAGGGCGAATCAGCTTCTGTGTCAGAGCCGCTGCCCTTCCTATGCCATCTCTGCTACTGGCACCCTTTCATCAGGACCCTCAGCAGACCTGTGACTTGAGCTCAGGGCCAGCCTCGGGTGCCCTCTGTGGGCAGAAGGTGTGGCCTGGACTCTGGGTGCAGGAGTGGTTTAGCTGCCCTTCCAGCTGGTTCTCTCACCCGGCGGACACGGTCAGCTCTTGGGGTCCTGCCCAAGACCAGCAGTGCTCAAGCTGGCAGGATGGGCAGCAGCTTTGCTTCAAAGGGCCCCAGGGGCAATGGTGGGCATAGCAACCCCCATTCCTATCTGCTTTTCTGTCTCTAGCCTTGATCCTGCTGGGGTAAGGGGTCTGGACTGAGGGGCTTCTCTGGAGCCCAAACCTGCCTGCAAAGTATCGAGCCCCCCCACCCCCCCTGCCCCAGGTCTGTCCTGTTCCTGAGTTGGGTTTCGGTCAGACTGTCAGAGCGACTTCTCTCAGAAGTGGCATTTGCCAGATGCTGTTGAACGAGCTCAGGAACATGTCTGTGCCACTTTAGAGTGGATACCCATTCACTTACAGCTGTCTCATGGCTTAGATCTTTGACTGCCCCATGTTAATGAGTTCTCTCTCTCGTCCTAGGCAACAGTCACTGTTCCACGTTCTTGCTGCATATTCTATTTATAATACGGTGAGTTGCAGTGTGTTTGCTTCAAGGGGGTTGCTTTGGTTTGAGGACCCCTTGCCCTGGGAAGCAGTGTCCTTTGGTGACTAGGGGTGATCCTGTAGTCTTGGGGAGAAGGGAGGGAAGTGGGGTGTCTGTGGTAGGGCCCAGAAGTCTAGAGGAGACCAAACCCTTGTTAGAAACTGCCTTTGAGGCCAGAGTAATAGCACAGCAGGTAGGGTGTTTGCCTTGCATGTGGGTTTGATTCCCGTCATCTCATATGGTCCCCTGAGCCTGCCCGGAGCGATTCCTAAATGCAGAGCAAGGAGTAACCCCTGAGCAATGCTGGGTGTAGCAAAATGAAAAGAAAAGAAGCTACCTTTGGAGAGAGATGTGCCACAACCTTTGAGAGACCTGCAGTGGAGAGGGTCCCAAGGCAAAATCACATGTTTAAAAGGACCCCAAACTGTTCCTGAACAGATGTGTAGCAGTCCTGCCCACACTGGTTCTGGCTCATGAATGAGCATGTTCCAGCAGGCTGGACTGGGCTGGGTTGACGGTGGGTCTTTAGAGGAGATGAGGCAAAGTCCTGATTTCTCTCACTTGCTTCACAGGAAGTCGGCTACTGCCAGGGCATGAGTCAGATCACAGCTCTGCTCCTCATGTACATGAACGAGGAAGATGCCTTCTGGGCCCTGGTGAAACTCTTCTCCGGCCCCAAACATGCCATGCATGGTAAGTGGGGGCCTGGAGTCGGGAAAACCCTGCAGCCTTGGGGAGGACAGGAGACAGCCCTGAGAGAGTGCCCTGGCCCAGCCTGTCTCCTGAGTCCTTCCCTGAGTTTCCTGCCACTTTTGTTCTGGTGTGTTTACCCCACAACGCATAGCTGCTGTGGAAAACACCTGTCAGTGTTCGGGCCTGATTCCTAGCTCTGCACTCGGGAATCTTTCTTGGTGATGCTGGGGGTGGGGCACCCTATGGGAACTGAAGATTGAACCCAGGTCAACAAGGCAATGCCCTCCCTGCTGTACTATCTGTCCGGCCCCAGAAGATTTAGTTTTTAGTAACTTTTTCTTTGCATTTGTACAGCGGATGCAGCAAGCTATGTATTTAAATTGCAACTTTTTTTTAATTTTAATTTTTTTTGCCACACCCAACATTGCTCAGAGCTTACTCCTCCTAGCTCTGTACTCAGGAATCACTCCTGGCAGGCTTGGGGGACCAGGACACTGGGGATCTAACGGGGCCAGCCGTGTGCAAGGCAGATGCCCTTCCCGCTATGCAATCGCTCCAGCCCCTGCAACTTATTTTAGAAATAAAAGTGACCCTTGTTCATGTAACAGACTTATTCTTATACTTGTGTGATGAAAGCAAATTTCAAACAGACTTCAATGCTAATCACTCTAAGGATGTCCCTCACATTCTGTTTGTGAGGGTTTGCATTTTTGGGGTGGAGGGTCCTGCCCCATGTTAAAGTGGTGCCTCAACATTTTCAAAATTAATGGTTGTCCATAGCCCAGTTTCTGAAATTTCATATACTTACATGTAGTTTTGTGGGGAGTGGTGTGTGTGTGTGTGTGTGTGTGTGTGTGCATATGTGTCCATATGCACATACATGCTTCCTCAGTCCTCCTCATGAAATCTTCAAATAAATGTCTGTGAGATAACTGCTTCAGGACACGCATTCCATCTGCCTTTCAAAGGCAGAGGCTTCTGTAAAGTCATGTCCAGTGGATAGCTTGGTTTAAAAGGTCTCTTAGAGAAAGAACTTGTGCTAGTCTTTGTTCCGTTCCTTTTCATTGAGGGACTTTTGTTGCTGATGTGTACAATGAGATGTTACGGTTTGAGCAGTATATAATTGTGTGTGGGACCGCTCAATTTTAGGGAAGTCATTCCTTAGAACCTCTTAGAGCTTCCTTGTAGCAATTACTGCCACCACCAGGATAGAGTGGAGTCGGTATTTTGTGTTTGGAAGGGAAATCAGGTGGTATTGTGTGAGGGCGGCACTTAGCTTGTTCTAAGTCTGTATGAAATGTTACCATAAATATGGTCACTGCAGCTTCTGGTACTCTCCTTTCGGAAAGAGGTAGCACCTAGATATGTACAGCCTTGAAGTGAAGGCTGAGGGAACAGACTTGAAATAGTGAATTCCTTGTATGCCACTGAGAAGTGAGGATTCCTGAGCACAGAGCCAGGAATAAGCCCTGAACACCTCTGAGTGTGTGCCCCCACCCAGAAAAAAACACCCCAAACAAACAAAGACTTAAAGAGAACAGATATTCCTACCAAATGATTTTAGTTTTCATGTTTGCTGAGCCTCCCTTTGAGCTCTTTTTGAAGGGCTGGGAGACCAACCATAGCAGTGCTCAAAGGACCATATGTGGTGCTGACAATCAAATCCAGGTTAGTCATATGCAAGGCAAGTGTCCTACACTGTACTAGCTCCAGCGCTTAGCTTCCCTTTTAATCCACAAATATGTTGTCCTCGTGTCTCTTGCAAGATTGCAGAGGGTCTTTAGCAAATAGTTACTGTTCCATAATGCAAGTCACATTATCCAAATCATTTTTTTTTCTGGCTCTGTGCTCAGAATTGCTCCTGGTAGGCTCAGGGGACCATATGGGATGCCGGGATTTGAACCATCGACCTTCTGCATGCAAGGCAAATGCCCTACCTCCATGCTATCTCTCCGGCCCCTCAGATTATCCACACGCTATCCAAATCTTACACAGAGTAAATTCTTTGGTAGAGAAGAAGACTTATTTAGGTGATGGTTGGAGTTTTGTGATTGTTGACATTTAGAAACGAGAGGGGAGCTATTAGTGACAGGCCCTTGTGTTGCTTTATTTGTGACGTGCTGTTTTTATATTTTTATTGCAGGCTTTTTTGTCCATGGCTTCCCTAAACTCTTGAGGTTTCAAGAACATCATGAAAAAATACTGAATAAATTTCTGTCCAAGCTTAAGCAGCACTTGGTAGGTATCTGTGTCACTGACTTACACCTACCTATGTTGGAGCGGAGACAGCAGTTTAGCCCTTCCTTGGCCCCGTCTCTCGGTTCCCAGTGCTTCGACCGTTGTGTTCGTTGTGCATTGTCATCTCTGGCTTCTCGAAGGCTGGCTTTGTGAAACGTGCTCTTGATGAACTAGAAGAGCCCTAACTTGAGCCCCTTAAAACTAGCACACGTGCATCTGTAAACGGTGTGCTTCAAACAGAGCAGTGATTGCTCAGGAGTTGGGGAGCGTTTTGTTTTGCTCTTTAATTATTAAAGCTTAGGCAAGATGATTACAATAGTGCTAATGTTGATAGTCCTGATATTCCATTACCGCCTGCTACCCTCCCATGTGCCTGGTCCCTCACCAGTATCCTCATGTTATTCCTGTTCTCCTGGATTTGTTTCTGTTGTGCACAAGTGTCAGGCAAGCATGGCCCTAGTAAGCCGTATCTGTGCTTTCTTGAGGTGAAGGGGTGAGATAGGAATAGGAAACTGGGGATTCGCCAGCACCCACACAGTGCGGTGAGATTGTTTTTAATGCACAATGCTGACCATCCCCTCCCATGGCCTGGCTCCCCTTTAGTTCTGTCTGGACACGCTTGGTTTGCTGCACCCAGAAACTGTGAAGTCTTTGTTTTTTACAGGATGCTCAAGAAATCTACACAAGTTTTTACACAATGAAATGGTTTTTTCAGTGTTTCCTTGACCGTGTAAGTATTTATTTCCTGAAATCCGATGTTAAAATGATGAATAACAGACGAAGGCCAAGTGTTCACCTTATTTCTGTTCTGTTTTGATTGTAGACTCCCTTTACACTAAACCTCAGAATATGGGATATCTACATCCTTGAAGGCGAGCGAATTCTCACTGCTATGTCTTATACAATCTTAAAATTACACAAAAGTAAGAAATTGTTTAACTCTAAAGACTTCACCAAAAAAATCTAGCCTTGTTGTAACTCTTGATTTGCCATTTCCCGTCCAACTTCAACTTCATTTCTTTGAGTATTTGGTTCCCTCCAAAACTATTGTTTAGCCAGTTAAGGAATGATCTGGAGTTGGTTGATTTGCTTTCACTGGTTCTTTGGACTCAAATCTGAGGACCTGATCTGAAGTCTCTGATTCTTTTATAAGCTCCACTTTCTTTTCCACCCTTGAGCAGAGTACAAGGTGTTGCTTTGAGTAAATATTGTCCTACAGAATATGTTGTCCCTGGGATCCTGGATTCCTTTTCATCAGTCTGAGCAGAGTCCTGTGAGTAGGCCCCATAGTTAGCAAGAAGTTGATTCCCTTCCTGTTTCCCAGGTATCAGCCCCAGGCACCCCTGGGCAGTGCTGCCACCTCAGAAACCAGATTGATGATGTGTAGCACATTAGGGAAACCTTTGTGCTTATCAAGGGCTCTATCAACTGGATCTGAGAATGCCTCACTCTCAGAAAGGCCAATGGAGACCTTTCCCATAAGTTTTCCATTGTAAAGATGAAGAATCTTCTTCATTTTATTGTATTATTTTAGTTTTTCAGCTTTTTGGCTGTACCTGGCAATGCTCAGGGGTCACTTATAAATGACTCGGGAGACTGTATGGGATGCTGGGAATTGTATCTGGCTCCGTCGCATGCAAGGCCTACCCACTGAGCTATCTCTGCAGCCCCAGTTAATTTTAAACTTTTCAATGTTAAAATAGTTATATGACTCCCTTTATAAACATGCAGAGAAGACCATTGAAAGCCTTTGAAATAGTCATAGTCTTATAATCTAGCCAGACACCTTCATTTCACACTGCTCTCATGCTCATGTCATTCTTAAGTGATCCGTTCAGTTTCTCAACAAAGTCATATAAGCAGGTTGGGCTGATGGCATCAGGCTGTTTGTTTTACTGCCTGCTCTGTGTGTCACTGTGTTCTGAGTCCATGTGGGCACTTGTGTGGCTGCTGACTTGATTCTCATTTATTTATGATTTTTAAAATTCTCATTTATTTTGTTGTTTCAGGTCCCACTTCAGGCCCAGGGTACTTGGGGTCCAGGTGTTGCCAGAGATCGAGCTCAGGGCACCTGACCTCTTGAGCCTACCCCTGGCCTTGATTGGTTGATTTAAAAGCATAGATTTCTGGGGTGTCACAGATGTCAGAGAGGGATGGCACTCCCCTCCCAGGCATGTTTAGCTGTTTATCTAAAAGAAGAGGCCCAGCAGTGTTCATTTTTCTTTTCCCTCTCCACAACCCACACTTGGCATGCTGACGGGTATCAGAACAGAACAGCAGTAGGCAAGAATCTCCCTCCCTCTCTCCCTCCTTCCTCCTTCTCCACATCCTCCTCCTCCTCCTCCTCCTCCTCCTCCTTCTCTTTTCTTCCTCATCCGTCTCTCCCCTTCTCCCCCTCCTCCACTTCATCTCTTCCTCTTCCTCTTCCTCCTCCTCCTCCTCCTAATCCTCCTTCTCTTACAGGATTAGGAAATGACCATGGTAGATGCATGCGTTCTTGCTATTGAGATTTGTATTTAATGGTCCCTATTCAGTATGAGGCAGTAACCTGTGAAGTTCTTTCTCTATGATTCTCTTCTCCCACTCTGGGGCTTTTCATCTCAAGAAACAAAGGCCCTGGGCTGTCCGCTGTTTGCACTCAGCTTTCACCTGGCACTTTACAGTGATGCTCCAGTCTGTCCAAGGTGTGCTTCCACAGGACCCAAGCTGAGGCCTTCTGTGAAGTCCCTTGCCATCCTCTCAAGCTGGGCACCTGCTTGACTAGATGGTGTCCCAAGGCCTTTTCCTTCTTTCTGTTTTGATGGCCTTAGTAAGATTCAGAGACAGAAGCCTTGGAGTGTGGGGTTAAGGTGGTTTGACATATTTGAGCCAGTCCCAGTGCCCAGTGCCAAGCCTTTGTGCTAGTGTGCCCTTGCAGTGGGCCTGCAGGATTCCAGGAATCATGGGCAGGTGTGGTATGGCGGTGTGCTGTGTAGGTGACGTGGGATTTGGGGGTAAGGAGTGCAGTAAGGAGTAGTACTGCACATGACTTAGTACGGCACATGCAGTGGTATTGCCAACAGGCAGACACATGTCTGTGGAGGGTTGAGAAGTGGCATTGGCTGACTTCTACCTCTGCTTTGCCTCCATTGTTTCATGTTTTCTAGTAAAACTCAACAATCAGATTGTTTTTGAACTTCTGAAACATTGAAGTAGTGAGCCTGATAGTTGGAGCAGGGCTGGGTCCCTGCTCGTGGCTGGTCCTGGGTTCATAGTTCTTGGCATGATCTGTCTCTGGCCAGTGGGAAGATAGCTCCCTTGTTCTCTCAGGGCCTCCTGCTTTCCTCTGACTGTCCACATCAGACACTTCTGTCTCATTTGAGTTTCCTGACAGCCCCTGTACAAGTCACAGTCTGTGCCTGATTTTTAAAAAGTGCTACACCAGGGGACAGTATGTTCTTTCTTAACCTAAAGTCGCTGCTGATTCAAGATTTTTGCTTCTCTCATGCTTCTTTAGAACATCTGATGAAATTGTCGATGGAAGAACTTGTTGAATTTCTTCAGGAAACCTTGTCAAAGGATTTTTTCTATGACGACGACTTTGTAATAGAGCAACTTCAAATTTCCATGGCGGAACTAAAACGGGCTAAGTTAGACCTCCCAGAACCTGGTAAGTCTTACTCAGATTCTTCATGTCTATATTCTAATTCAGATAGAATAAATAACAAATAATCCAGGCCCTTTCTGGATCAGAACATAAGTGTTATCTGTATTTGTAATAACATACACACATCAGTTTCTTCCTAGCTGTTTTAGGCTAAAAGGAAAAAGTCAGTTTTGCCTTTGTCAGGATGCCTTTGTCCTCACTACTTAAATTCAGAAAATTTGTTTGATAAGTATTATTTATTTTTCTTTTCTTTTTCTTTCTTTCTTTTTTTTTTTTTGGTTTTTGGTTTTTGGGTCACACCTGGCAGCGCTTGGGGCTTACTCCTGGCTCTACACTCAGAAATCGCTCCTGGCAGGCTTGTGGGACCATATGGGATGCCAGGATTCGAACCACTGTTGTCCTGCATGCAAGGCAAATGCCTTACCTCCATGCTATCTCTTCGGACCCTATTATTTTTCAACAGAAATTACTGTGGTGCTTTTGTTTATTGGGGCCCAAATCTAGTGGTTCTTGGGGGAAGGGTCATTATCTGTGGTACTTTGGGGTCCTTGCTAAGGATTGAAGCCAGGCCTGCTGCATATACAAAGCCTGTGCCCCGCCTCCTGAGATCTTTCCAGCCCAGTGATGGTACTGTAGAGAAGCATAACAGTAAGCACTTTTGAGATTCATGTTTCGATCTGAAGCCACTTGTCAGAGTGGGGCAGCAAGGCCCTATTTTGTTGGAGAAGAAACAGGTAGGAAAAGGCTCAGATATACATCTGCAGAAGTAGCGGATGTGGTTCCTACCCTGTCCAAGTCAGGGCTGCTAACCTGGGCTCTGGATGTGCTTTGGTGAAGAGTCTATTTCCTCATGGCCTTCAAATGCCATCCAGACCTCCCCCTGGGACTCTCTGCTACACTTGGGATGCTGGGGACAGAGTGGGGGAGGCATGCTGGGAGCAGGTCCATGCTGTGGGCAGGTCATGGCCTGCTGGGGCGAGTCGAAGAAATGTGGCCAAGCTCCTTGCTCTCTGTACCCTACAAAAAGGTCTTTCTTGCACGAGCGAGATCAAATCCAGGCAGTGCAGTGCTGGATAGAAGAAGAAGAGCAGAGGTGTGTGGGGGAGGGTGGGTGGGCGCAGAAAATGTGGAATGAACACAGCAAGAGTCTTTGAAGTTTTCACTGACAGTTTTGAGATACAGTGAGCCTGGAGGTGAGGTATATATTGTTTGCCCCGGTAACAGTGGATGGGCATGAGGAGGCAGTGAGTGGATGGGCACAGGAGAGGAGGAGATTCCACAGTTGGTGTCTGTGCCCTGAGCTCGCACTGGCAGTTTTGTCCTCATCCTCACATTTTCCTGCCCCTCTCTCTTCTCAGTAGGACACTCAGAAACAAGTTAATGAGAAATGAAATCCTAGATTTACCCCTTCTGATGAAAACCTTAGTGCTTGGCTGTTAGTGTGGGATATTGGCTAGTAGAGTTTGGCTTTGTTGTGGGCCACCAGCCTTGGGCACAGGCCTGCCCCAAACACCGCTGCCCATTGTCACGATTCTTTCTTGACTCAGGTGGCATGTTTGGGGCAGGAGTTAGGAACTATGTTCCTGCCATGGCAGTCGTGACTTTTAAGTAGCTTGCCTTCTTTTCAAGAGTCAGTGGTAAGTTTGCTAAAAGACACATACAGAGGAAAGAGGAAGTGGGACTAGTCAGCATAAAACTAAAATATGGAAACTTAGTGATGTTGTGAGATGGTTTAACATTTGACTAGCAGCTGCTTTTCACCGAAGCTCCTGTGTTCTCCATGTGCCTGCACCATCTCAAAAACCAAAACCCTTCTAGGATAATGGATTCTTCCTTCTTTGAATTAGTTCTTTTGTGTGGGTAGATATCCAAATCACTGATTTGGAAAAGATACACTCACCGACTTTCTATGCAGCCACAGTGCCCTCGACACTAAGACCTGGACAACTAGGGAAGGGAGATCAGGGAGTTCTCAAAAGTATAGGAACAGCATCCGGGGGACCAGCGGGACTACTTCTTGGCTTCTATTCCCCAAATACAAAAAAGCCATTTGAAAGGGTCTCTGCACACTTGCATTCATTGCTGTGCTTGGGACAGTAGCCAAGGTACAGAAGCAGTCCAGGTACCCAACTAGCCCTGAATGGATCCAGAAGCTGTTGTGCATTGACATGGTGGAGTATGGTGCAGCTCGAAGGAAGAGCAAAGTCATGCAATTCTCAGCCACATGAGTGGAACTAGAGATGTGGAGTGAAGTTGGGCAGGAGGAGAGGGATCGGCACAGGATGGTCTGTTGTGTGTGTAGGGATACAGCGGAGTGAGGTAGTCATAAAGACCCAGAGGGAGTGTAATGGAAAATTGATGCACATGGGGTAGGGGAGGAGACATCACTTTATTGTAGACCCAATAAAGAAATTAATTTATAAAATGTTTAAATCCTCCCCCCGCGCCACTTGAGGTGGTCTGCATGGTGGAGCTTCTGGCTGTAGGAAAAGAGGACTCTGATCTCTGCTGCCCCACGGGGGCCTTTGAGGGTCCATTGTCATGAGGGAGTGCACAGGACAGAAGCTGCTGTGTCCTGCTCTCGCTCTCTTGCTCATGGGAGTCTGCCTTCCTCCTGTGTATCAGAGACCTGTAGTTATGGGTGATGTCCACTAGGTGGTGACAGAGACCTGCATGAGGCCGGACAATCAGACCTTATGGTTATTGACCTTTATTGTGGACCCCCCTTTCACCACATGCACCCCCAAAACCAAACTGTTCTTTAATACAATCCAGATTTATTTATGAACTGTAGAACATTTTGAACAGTTCTCTGATTGTGGGCTTCTCATATGTATGATGTGCTATAGAAATTGTCATCAGCGGAGAATCATCACCTGATTGCAGTTGCAGCTGACGGGTGTGGTGGCATCTTTCCATGTTGCAAGAAGCAGAGGTATCTGAGGTGTCACCCTGTCAAAGGCTGAGAGGGAAGTCTGATGTGCGTAGGGCCCATAATACACCTGTGCCCTGCCCAGCTTTAGAGCTGCCTGGGCCATGGGTGGGCTAAGTGGTCGCTGAAAAGAGAATTTCCATGGTGCTCTACGGTACATCCTGGCTAGTACCATGTGATTCATTGTCGGTTCTAGTGTCCCTCTGCAGAGTCCTCCTGAGGGAAAGAGGCCACTGAGAAACAGGCCTGGCCCGTTTGCACCCAGCCTGCTGATTTGGGGTTTTGGCCTGGTCTTGATGCTATAGAAGCATCTTGTTTCTCTTCTTTATGTAAATGGTTCATTTCTGTGGGGGAGCTGAGGGACATTTATCAGCACTGCTCTTGCAAGTTGACTAAGGACAGTAGCAAGTGCAGACATGGACATCAGGGCAGGAGTGCTTATGCAGCAGGGAGGGAGCTGGCCTTGCATGCCACTGACCTGGTTCCATACTCGGCAGCATGCATGGCTGTCCTAACTAGCAGGTGACTTCTGTTCCAGCCTTCTGTGTTGTATAATGGACTCGCTCACAGGTGTGACACACAGCTTTCCATGCTATTAGCCCTCACTCTCTCCATTGCATCCCTCTTCTTCCCCACCCTTTTCCCTGAAGAAATGTTTGTGTCACAGTCAGCACCATGTTCCCTGGTGTCTCATCAGCCGTGTGTGTGTGTGTGTGTGTGTGTGTGTGTGTGTGTGTGTGTGTGTTCTTCAATGGCTCCACCAGATTTTAGGAATGGAGAGATAGGGCAGGCTCTCCTGGGGCCCCCACTTCCTCCATGGTTTCTGGAGGACAGAGTGAAGTCTTTGGAATCACTCTGCATCGAGTCCTGGCTGTGAGCCTGGAGCTGTTCTGGTGTGCCCGTTTAGCATCTCAAGTGTCTGCAAGTGTCCACTGTTTGGACCGTCCTCGCACCCTGTAAAGCGGCGGCGCCTTGCCACTGTGGCTTGCACTGACACAAAAATTCCATGTCTGTCACCCACACATTTGATGGGTATGTGGGCCTGTTCTCTGCTGCTGCTTCCCTTATCTGGTGTCCTCGCAGTCACTGCCTTGACTTGATGCTGTCCCCATAGCTCACTGACACCTAGGAGTAAGCATCTGAGGCCCTGCTTCTGTCTTTTGTACTTGTTGATGGCAGGATGAATTTGCTCAACCCGAGGTCTCATGTTCTCGCTGCTTCTATGTAGGAACAAAGAGCGTACCCAGAACTGGTCAGGCCTAGCTTCTCTGGGAGCATCTCAGTTGTTTGGGCATTCGGGGAAAGCTGGCTAGCTTTGTTCCGCTCTGCTCCCTGGTCCACACACTTAGTGTCACCCTCTCTGTCTCGACTGAGGGCGAGGCCTACCTGGTTGGGAAGGCTGCTCTCCTGTCCTTGCTGGAAGCCCAGATCTGACCTCTGGAACTTCTGAAAAGGTCCAGTGGACAAAGTAAGTTCAGGAACCTCTGGTCTACACTATGGTGAAACTGAGGGTGTCGCCACACAGGGCCTGACCACAGTTGTGCCTGTCCTCTCTGTGAGTGGTGACCCGTAGGGAGACTTTGCAGATGTTTCTGTTGTTTCTGGTGCCGGCCCTCACCTATGTGAACTTGTCTGTCCCCAGGTAAAGAGGAGGAATTCCCAAAGAAACCCCTGGGACAACTTCCCCTCGAGACCCAGCCTGCCTCGCTCTGCCAGCTGAGCAATGGGCAGAGGAGTGTGGCCAAGGCCAGCCCGCAGCCGAACAGCCGGAGGGAAAGTGGCTCTATGCCTCGGAGGGAAAGTGGTGCTTCGCCTCGCAGGAAGCCTGAGACACCCCTGCAGCAGCCCAGTCAGCATGGGACCCCGGAAAGGGCCCGGAAGCCACAGCGCCAGTCACTGGGCGAGGCCGAGGAGCCGCCACGGGAAGGGGTTGACCCCAGGAAGGGTGCCTCGGTCCTTCATGATGCCTCCCAGCCTCATGTCCATGCCGCCGCCAACCAGAATAGCAACGCAACGTCCCAAGGGCGGAAGGACTTTGTGCCCCGGTGGAACAAGCCGGCTGAGGGTGTGGGCCCCCCTAGGACTGCCCGACCTGAGGCCCGCTTGGCCAATGGTGGCAACAGTGGGCAGAAGCTGCGGGTTGTGGGAGCCGAGGAGGAGAAGCGTGGCTCTAACGCGTCCCAGTACGATAACGTGTCTGAGCACGATGCAGTGGAGGAGGCGCTGGAGAGGGCACACGCCCATGGCCCCCGTGCCAGCGCACACAGCGCATACCCCCAGCGGCCCTCTGAGCCTGGCGCTAGCCCCTGCCGAGCGCCCTTGAGGTTCTCCTTCAAGGGGCCCCCGCCGGGCTACTCAAGATACGCGGCCCAGCTGGACGGGGCGCCCCCTCCCTCCTACAGCCACCCCCCAGGCTACCGTGGTGATCCTGTGCCCATCCCACGTGTCCCTGCGCCTTCCTGGAGGCCTCGAGAAGCTGGTGCTTCTCCGGACAGACCTTCTGGCCGCCCCACGCCCATCGTGCTACCATCTAGCCGCATCGAGGTGCTTCCACTGGGCATGGCTGCCCCCAGTGGTTACTCAAGCCTCGCCGGGTCCCCGCAGCACGGGTCCTTCATCATTCCACCCGTGGACTACCTGCCTGACGTGCGGCCCTGGGCAGAATCAGGCTACACCTACCGAGCCGAGGTGCATGGTCAAGTTCCCGTGGCCAAGTTCCCCGGGTTTCAGCGGGGTCCCCAGCAGGACCACGGCCTCCCTGCCGTGTCCATCGACAGCCCTGTGAGGTACAGGACTTCGCAGACTCTGGAAGGGGCCAGTGGCTCTGCCGGGCCCTCGCCCCCTGCCTATCACTACAGAAACCGGGGTGGCCTGGCCCTCCAGGAGTCGGTGCTGCTATGAGGGGGGTTCTGGGTGCGGGGGGCCCGCCCCAAGAACCTGCCGGGCTGAGTTTCCAATCGCCAAAGCAGTATTTCAGGCCCTGGCCGGCACCACCATACCTCTTGTGCCTGCCAGCCACCAGGGCCCGGGCAGGATTTTCCTCCTAGGTCACTGCTGCTTGCAGATGCGCCATAAAGCAGCCCTGTTGAGCCTGTGAACCCGTTCAGCACAGCACAGCACAGCACAGAGGGGTAACAATAGCTCAGGAACCGCCCCATGGTCTCCTTTCTAGCTTCCTCCAGGCTCTGGGCCTTCTGCTCCATTAGTCTCGTCTATTTCCAGGAAGGGAATGTTCCAGAGGTCTGAAAAGCTCTCTGAGCAGGTGCGTAAGGCTGTGTGTACTCTACGTATCTCTGAACAGATATCCCAGCATTTATGCACACACATTTGAACCTAGGACTAAAGAAACGTAGGTCTTTTTTCTCGGGGCCGGGGGGACCTACTTTTACTCGATACCCAAGAAATAATTTATTTTGTAGTCATTCCACCCCAGCCTGTCTTTACTCACGATTTTGCCCCTCCTCCCATTTTTAACCCAGATCTTAAATTGACCAACAGTTAACTCTGCATCTCAAACTGTTGGTTGTCCTCATTCTGTGTCTGTCTGTCCTTTGCGTCATCTGGGCAATAGGGAGAGGTCGGCCGCTCAATGGTGCTTATAAATCGTGAGTAGGGAGTTTTAAGTAGGTTCCTGGCCAAAGGCAGGTACTCTGGCAGCTCCAGAGCAGGTCATTCTGGAAGTGAGCCAGCCCCTGGTTCTGATGTGGTTCTGGCCAGATGTGGGAGTGACTGCCCCAGAGCCCAGCCAATGGCACACTGAGGATCACAGAGATCTTTGGGGATGCCCTGGACCATAGGGGCAAGTGTGGCAAGTGTGGGCGCTTCTGCTGCAGCCCCCAGCCCCTCCTGCCTCGCCACTCGTCTTTCTGGCACTTTTCTTGAAAGAATGTAGTTGGTGGGTGTTGCTACTCATAGGTCATCAGTAATCATGAAATGAGATTGTGAAACCAGTCCTCCTTATCTACAGGAATTTGATGGATCTTTTAAAAAATTATATATATATTTATACACATATATGGAGATATATGCTGTATGTGACTTCCATACTTTCAAAAATCCTTTTTTCTTCTTCAATCTCCAAAATTTGGGTTCATGGTAAAAAATTAATAATGTCCTTAAAAAGATTTGCTTACACTACAATTACCAAAACCCTGACTGAATTGGGGCTACTTGGCAGAGTCCAAGCTGGTGTGTCGTGGGAGCCGGGGCCGGGACGGTGCTGAGGGTAGAGTGTCTAGGACAGCGAGAGCACAGACGTGGCACTAGTGAATGTGACAATATTTTTTTATGTATATACTGAGTCTAATGTAATTATAATCAATTGGTAATGATGTTATTAAGTGGCAAAGCAAATGCAGTGTATGAGGCACAGCTCCTCCCAGCTCAGAAGTGCCCGCAGAGGCCCTGCATCTCTGGCCTCTGGATTCCAATCCCATGGAAGTTTAGAAGTTTAGAAATAAATGTCTGAAAATGTCGCCGGATGTCAATTCCAGTTTTTAAATTGTTATTCTGTGACTTGTAATAAACCAAACTGTACAATTTTGTGATGACAGTGGCCTCTGAGCTGCTCTAAAATATATATATATATCAATAGGGTAAATACTGTAGATTTATATATATGCAAGATATATATATATATATATATATACACACACATACTATTTTCTTAAGTCATCTATGGCGTTTTTTTATGTGTACTTTTTTTCGATGTGATTGTTTTTTAACAGGCTAAACGTAATACATCGATTCTGTTGTGTCTTTTATATGCTTTTTCTCATTTGGCAAAAGTGCTGCTTCCTCGCTCAATTCCAAAGCTGACTCCCCCATCTAGTGGACGAGCCAGTGCCGGGGCATGCCCAAGGGACTCCCCAGAGCTCTCGGCTCCGTCCCCGACGTTCTAGCCTCCCACATTCCGTATTGTAGATCCTGTGCCCTTTCTCTAATGTCAGAGGATTCTGTACACTCTTCTCTACTGTCCAACATTTCTCCTTGTGTGTGTCTCAAGTAGAAAATTTTAATTGGAAGGTTTTCTTTGCCATTGTATACTTTTACCTTTCAGAGTAAATTTTTAATTAAAGATAAATGATGAAATGACGATAAATATGAGACTATTGGTAATGAAGGTGAAAATATACTTGTGAAACTACTTGGTATGATTTTTCATGGAGATCAGTTTCATTTTCTCAGCTACACTAGTACATGGAACCAATAGTTTATCACTAGTAAGTATTCTCATGGCAATTTTATGTAAGCCAAAGCACTTTGGAAATGTTCGTTTTTTTTTGTTTTTTTATTTTTTTAAATGGTTTGGAAAGATAGACTAGACCTAGAGTCTCAAGTGTCAGGATATTTTAGGTGTTTGTGTCTATAGGATTGCTGTTGAAATATCTAGCCCTGGGGACAGCCCAGTGCCTCTTGAAAATGCCGAGATTGTTCTGCACGGATGTCTCGTGTGCCCGGTGCATGGCACCCCCAAACGCAGCTGCTCGAGGTGGTCTCGGCATTTACGGTCACACTGGCATTGCTCACCATCCTGCCCAGGTGGTCTCCCTTCCAGGGTCCAGCCTGGGAGTTGCCTCCTCCCACGAGACCAGAGCCCAGGCCATCATGTCTGCGTGCATGTGTGTGTGCTGGACATGTGTGTCTGGTGCGTGCACAAGGTCTGCAGGTTTCACCGGTGTTTGGTGTGGACCCAGGTTATGCAGAGGTGAGTAGAGAAGCCAGCTAAATGCCTTAATTTCTCAGGGCCTGCAGCATGATGTATGTGTGAGTCTGCATGTGAAAACCCCACGCCCAGCTGCTCTGCTGCCAGTGACTGCTGTTCTAAGGGATGTGAGCCCCCATACAGGGAGGTGAGACTCCAACATGGCCGTGCAGCACAGCCACAAACCTTGTGATTCCCCCCCACCCCCCAAGTCACTGCAATGGGCAAAGGGAGGAAAACAGGATTTTTTTTTTAAATAAAGAAATAAGATGAGAAGGAGAAAGAAGAAGAGCAAAGCTGTTTGGAAAAAAATGTAATACAATTTTTGGTTGCTGTATTTAGCGGGGGTGGTACACCTGTCTGTTACTCGGGTTATTCCTGGCTCTGCTCTCAGAAATCACTCCTGGTAGGCTTGGGGCACCCTATGGGACGCTGGGGATCCAGCGACCCAGATCCTTGGTGAGCAAGGTAGATGTTCTCCTCGTGGTGCTATCACTCAGCCCCTTTGGTTGCTTTTTAAAACAGGAATTTCGAATCTGTCCTGTGCCATCTGCAACTGCGAGTGTCCAAAGGGATGGTTGTAGCAATCCTCAGATGGATCCTGGGGGACAGCTTTGAGGGGCTGTTGATCCAAACTTCAGCTGCTGTGGATTTCTCCATCTGGAAAGGGAAATGGGGAGGGACTTTTTTTTTGGGGGGGGGAGGTTGAGCCACACCCAGCAGAATTAAGGGTTCACTTGTGGCTCTGTGCTTGGAAATTGTTCCTAGTAGGCACAGGGTACCAAATGGGACGCCGGGATTCAAACCAATGCCAATCCTGGGTTGCTTGCAAGGCTAATGCCCTACCGCTGTGCTCTCTCGGTCCCAAGATTTTTAAAAGAAACGTATCAGGGCCAGAGCTAAAAGCACAGCAGAATTCGATTCCCAGCATCCCATAGAGTAGCCTGAGTACTGCCAGGAGTGAGCACTAAGCATTGCTGGGTGTGGCCTCAAAAAAAAAAAAAACCACCAAAAATTATATGTTCTTGCAGTATTTTAAAAAAGACACGGAAGAGTGGGAGTCTTGGGGGTGGGGGTGGGCAAACGAGAAAGGGCAAAGGGGCTCCCTGCCCCATTTCTTTCATTGCCCACATTAAGTCGCAGTGGCGCAGTCATTTCAGACATGGGGCTCCTCAATGCCCTACTCTAGAATCCAGTGTGGGAGTCCCAGAACAGCAGAAATGATAAGGCCAGTGAGGTGGGATCCATGGGGATCCTAGAACAGCAGCTTGAACTCCCAGAAGGCAGACAATTCTTTGAGACCTTTGCAGTTGACAAGCCCTTCCCTGAATAGTGCCTTATGTGCTCACGTTGGTCAAGAAGGTTCTGGGCCCGGAGATGCCAGAGACAAGGGCAAGAAGAAAATAATTTTAGTCTTAGAAGCAGCCCACCAGGGGCTGGAGCGATAGTATAGCGGGGAGGGTGTTTGCCTTGCACGTGGCCAACTTGAGTTTGATCCCCTCCATCCCATATACCATATCCATATCCCCATCCCAATATCCCCCAAGCCATATGATGAGTCATGCCAAGACGGATTCCTGCGCGTAGAGCCAGGAGTAACAAAATCAAAAAGTGATTCACTATCAGTCCTTTGTGTGTGTGTGTGGGTTTTTTTTTGGGGGGGGGAGTTCACACCTGGCAGTGCTCAGATATTACTCCTGGTTCTACGCTCAGAAATTGCTCCTGGCAAGCTTGGGGGGCCATATGGGATGACGGGATTCGAACCACCGTCCTTCTGCATGCAGAGCAAATGACCTACCTCCATGATATCTCTCCGGCCCATGGTGTTTTGTTTTGAGCCATTACCTGGTGATGCTCAGATCTTGCAATCCTGACTCTGTACTCAGGGATCACTCCTGGTGGTGCTCAGGGGATCATATAGGATGCTGGGTATCGAACCCGATTCAAGTCAATGCTGTGCAAGGCAACTACCCTCCTCAACTGTACTATGACTCTGGCCTCAGCACCATTAGTTTTCAGTAGGGTCGGATGACTCCTGACACACCTTTCAGCTCTGTGGCCAGCACAGGGCATCGGGGCCAATTCTAGGGTGCTTTGATTTTCACACCAGGCCCCTGGCTGCAAACCAAGAGTTGTATACTCATCCAGGTTCGCATAGAGAGTTTTTCCCAGATTTCAGAGTACTTGGTCATTCTGTTTGCTTAGATAAGCATCCACAGCCCGCTGAATGCTCTGTGTGTGCAGGTTTGCAGAAAGCCGAGTCCTTTCTGTCTTCCACTCTATGTGTGGTCACATTTTCCAGCCCCTAGGGTGTCGCCGATGAAGTATCCCATAGGACAACATGCATTTTCACTTGTGGGAAGACATTAAGGAACAAAAACAACGTGAAAAACTAACAGCTTCTACTTCATGAGGCCACTCCCTTTAGGTCTGTCAGTGATTGGGGGGAGGTGTAAAAGAAGAGCTGCCTTCCTCCCCCAACGTGGACAGGTCATATTTATTAAATATGTGTGCTGAAGTCACAGGTCAGTGGAATCAGATGAAATATGATTTTTTTTTTGTGCCAACAGTGTACTCCATGCGGGGGACGTACTTACAGTAAAAAAACTTAATTTATCTTGAACTCAAATGTGACTGGGAATTTTTGTCTTTTATCTGACAGCCTTTCCTTGAGAGAGAGTGGAATGAAGGCATGAAAACAACCCATACCTGGCACTTACATTTTAAAGTTGGTTCAGGAGCTCCCGTGATAGCACAGTGTAGGGTGTTTGCCTTACATGCAGCTGACCTGGGACGGTCCCAGGTTCGATCTCTGCCATCCCTGGCATCCTATATGATCCCCTGAGCCTGCCAGGAGCAATTTCTGAGTATAGAGCCAGGAGTAACCCCTGAGCCTTGCCTGGTGTGGCCCCCCCCCAAAAAAAAATTTTTTTTTCAGTGAAGGTATAAATATGGCTTGTGGGGCCATAGCCATAGTAGAGGAGGGAGGGCATTTACCTAGCATGTAGTGGACCCACGTTGCATCTTCAGCACCCCATATGATTCCTGAGCCCTGCTAAGGGTGAACGCTGAGCACAGAACCAGAAGTAAGCCCTGAATATAGCTGGACGTGGCCAAAAAGGAAAAAATAAGAAATGCAGTATGTGGGGAGTCTGAGTGATAGCACAGCAGGGAGGGTGCTTGGCTTGCATGCAGCAGACCCAGGTTTGATCCCAGCCATCCCATATGGTCCTTTGAGCACCGCCAAGCATGATTCTTTTGTTTGTTTTTGGGTCACATCCGGCAGCGCTCGGGTTACTCCTGGTTCTAGGCTCAGAAATCGCTCCTGGCAGGCACTGGGGACCATATGGGATGCTGGGATTCGAACCGCCGTCCTTCTGCATGCAAGGCAAACGCCTTACCACCATACTATCTTTCCGGCCCCAGGAATGATTCTTGAGTGCAGAGCCAGGAGTAGCCACTGAGCACTGCTAGGTGTGGGCCCAAAGCCCAAGTAAATAAAATTTCTAAAAAAAAAAAAATCCACATATGTTGGAAGTACACGCAGATATTTTGGTACACAGAGCACAGGAAAATGGTCCCTTATCTTTCTACCTAAGAACGCTTGCAGGATGGTGCTGTGTGGAGTGCGGCTTTCGGCCCCTGCTCTGAACACCAACAAGTGACACTTGGCCCTCGGGAAGCCTTAGGTCACATGTGCTGTGCCCATCAACCCCTGCGGGGCACCTCTTTCCAGTGCCATTGGCCTGGTGGTCCCTGCACGTGGGGGGCAGGAGCCCGGAATTCAGAGTGAGTATTGATAATAGTGTCAGGTTTGTAGGACACTGGGGCCTCGGTCTGTGGCACCTCAAGATGGCAGCTGTGCAGTGCTGGAAGGAGGTGGCCAGGTTGGTTGGGACACTCGTGGGCAATGGTAAGGAAGGTCGCAGTTGCCCCTGCCAAGTACAGGTGCTGCCTAGTGCTGCCCTACAAGGTGGTGACCTTGTAGTTCCTCCTGGCACAGGCCTTGGAGCTCTCACCTACAAGTCATGCCACTTTGGGCCAGGGAGCCCATGCCTGAAATCTTTAGTTCTGTGTGTCATGCCAGCCTGGTGGGCACCATGTGACTGTCTGCTAAAGGAGAGTATGGGGATGGGGAAGGAAGGCACAAGCAAAGCGGGTCCCCTGGCTTGTCTCTGCCCTCATCTGCTCTTGAGAGCCTGCTTGGGCTCTGCCACCTGGGTGGCTGTTTTCCAAGCACATAAGTGATAAGTGGGGCCTTGCCGTCCCCATGAACCTGAGCACAAGCTGGGCACTAGCCTCACAAGCAGGCTCATCTGGGTGTCTGGGCCAATGTGGCTTCTGTGGCAGCCTTGACATTTCAGGTGTTCTAAGGACCCAGTGGCTCAGGCACTGCCTGTGGGCTGCTTTGGTCCCCCTCTCTCGGACATTTGCCTGACAGATGGCCCAGTGGAAGCATCTAGAAAGGAGTCTGAGAATTGGATGCCTGTCTCTCTGGGCTTGTTCTGGATTTAGTCTGTGCCTTATCGGCTCCTTTTGGTTGTTAACTTAAGGGACAGTCTCCTGGTATAAGATTTCTTGAGTAGTGTGACATTTAGCTTAAGCTAGATGACTGTAGCTTGACTTAAATGCAGGAATGCTCTTTTTTTTTGCAGGACTTGGGCAGGTTAGCTTATGTCACAAGGCATAGCGTAACAGTGGGGGAACCCATAAGCAGAAGGTGGTGGTTTCCTCATTCCCACTTATGTCTCAGACCCCTCCTAGTGGCACCTGTTTAACCAGCATTCAGTTTCTCTATCTGCATCTGTACCAAATTTATATCCCTCTGGACTGAGTTACTGGGTCAGGAAAGAAATCTGCTCTCCAGCCCCAGAAAGGTTACCTGCCACATTCACGAGTTGTTCTTTCTTCCTTCTACCACCCGTTGGTCCTCACATCTAACCACACCTATCTGCCCATCCACCCAACATCAGTCATCCATTTGTCCATCTATTTGTTCATCCATCTATTGACCATCTGTCCACCCATCCACCTGCCCATCTGCCCCTTCCTCTGATCACAGTACATCCATCCATCCATCCATCCATCCATCCATCCATCCATCCATCCATCCATCCATCCATCCGTCACCTTTGAACATTAGCCAGAGTGGAGGCGTTTCGATGCAGGGATGAATGAGACAAAGTCACTTCCTTACAAAGCCCTTGGTTTGGCTCAGGAGACGTAGTAGTATGGAGATGGTTCCAGAAGTGCAGACAGGACCCACCCCAAGGCATGGTGGAAGGAAGAGGAAGGTGGACATGGAAGAACGTGAGTCTGAATGTAGGTTACGGTCTATATGTAGGTTACCCTTTGTTTAGGTTATGGAAGACTATGGGTCGGTATGTGGATTGTGGAAGATTGTGGGTCTACTCTGTGCATAGGTTACTCGACCATGGGTCTGTGTGCAGGTTACTCTTTGTAGGTCATAGAGGACTGTGGGTCTGCATGTGGGTTATGGTCTGTGTTTAGGTAATGGAGGACCATGGGTCTGTATATAGGTTACTCTATGGAAGTATGAAAGATTGTGGCTCTGTGTTTAGGTTACGGTCTGTGTGTAGATTACAGAGGACCGTGAGTCTGTGTGCAGGTTACTCTATGGAAGTATGAAAGATTGTGGCTCTGTGTTTAGGTTATGGTCTGTGCGTAGATACGGAGGACTGTGGATCTGTGTGCAGGTTACAGTATGTGTGTAGGCTTCTTTCTGGCTTGCCCATTGCTGGATCAGGGCTTTTCAGTCTTTGTGTTTTTAGTAGCAAATTTTTTTTCAGCCCTAAAGTGCATCTATTATCAGAATGGTAGTAAAGCCAGCAAAAGCAGAATGGCTAGGAACATTCGGGGTTGGGCCTGGTTGGGGTTGGTGTCTGCTGCATTATATGACTCAGATTTCTTTTTTGGGATGAGATTCTAGAAAGTTAATGGCAAGGAGACTGCAGCAGAGTCTGCGCCACTGGCTGAGAATGGGCAAGATCAGTCCTCAAGTCCAAATGGTACTAATGGAGTTGGCGGGGCGCCCCCCCCCCCCCCGCACCCTTTCCTGGGGGGATTAATGTCCTGCAGGTAACACAGGTCTTTGTGGAGACCCCTGAGCAGCTGAAGGCTCTGGCATGAGCTGCTGGCTGAACTTCCTGAGATTGGCTGGTGTGGATCTGGGGCTGAGCACCTTCTTTGTATGCCGGACTTTGACCCCCAACACTGCATGATTCCCCGAGCATATTAGGGAGTAGATCTTGAGCACTGCTGGGTTTGGGGTGGGGGGACTGAGATGCCAGGGTTGGTTTGTACCGATTCAGTTGAGGTGGTTGGAATTCTTTCTCCCCCACTTTGTCAGTGAGGCAGTGAGGACACCCTGAGGTAGCAGAGCCTATGTTCCTTTCAGAATGTGCCCAGGTCCTTGCAGAGGGAGGCCTCACTTGGGTGAGTTCTGGGGGGACAGCAGTGGGTAGTGCCCTGCCGATTCGAGAACAAAGAGGTGCCATGGGCCTCACCTTCTGACCTGTCCTCTGTCCTTCCCCCACATTTTCTGCTCACTCTGATTCTCCCTCATGCTTAAGGTGAGACTAGCAAAAGTGCTTTCCAGGGCGCCTCCCTGGCTGCCAGTTCTCTTGACCCCAAGTGGGCTTTTTCTTTTTTTTTTCTTTTTTTTTTTTTTTTTGGTTTTTGGGTCACACCCAGCAGCGCTCGGGTTACTCCTGGCTTCATGCTCAGAAATCGCTCCTGGCAGGCTCGGGGACCATATGGGACGCCGGGATTCGAACCGATGACCTTCTGCATGAAAGGCAAACGCCTTACCTCCATGCTATCTCTCCGGCCCCAAGTGGGCTTTTTCATCTGGTGTTAGACAGAATAGCTGTGGACCCTGAACTGGATGGTCCCCCAAAGCATAGACTCACAGACCTCAGATCTGGCAGTTCTCTGAGCCATCACACTCTGGATATGTTTTGGTTTCGGTCCTAGATATTTGAGGAGGTGTTTGGGTTGAGAGGAAGCAGAGGCTGGGGGATTAATGTTGGATTGTCTGGGTTGTCATTAAGCATGATCTCTCGTGGTCCTCATCAGGGATAAAATTACCATTTTCTCAATAGAAAATTTGGGATTTCTTAAAATCATAGACAAAGAAAACAAATATAATGGTAAAAAGCCAAGTCAAAAATAACTTCAACAGAAAATGCTATTCTCTTCAGTCATGAAGAGGAAACATTATTTGATAGAAAAAGGCAGGAAAAATATTTTGAGTCCTTTCAAGGGCCAAACCCCAGGGAGCGCATTGGTGTCATGGACTGTCCCACATGGAGGGTTTGCACTGGCCTGTCTGCCTTCTCATGTGAGTGTGTGTGTGTGTGTGTGTGTGTGTGTGTGTGTTTGTGTGTGCTGTGGTGTAGGGGGAAGCCCAAGGTCCTTGCTCCTGCCCATATTTGAGCTCTCTCCTCCATTCTCTCCTGCACCAGCCCTGACTACTTCTTGGGACCCTGCACTGTGTCCAATGTTCTTTGGGCCACAAGGGATGGATCTGGACCCGGGAAGGGGCTGGCTTTCCAGAAGTTTCTTACTAACATGCACTCGGAAGAACTTCCCCCCACTCCATTTTTGTTTCCAAAGTCAATTTATTGAATATTAAGTCATAAAGCCAGTGATATAATTTTAATGAAAAATATCCTTGTATCACTCACGACTTGATAGCACAAAAATACCCCTTAAAAACACTGCTTTGAAAAATAACCACATTAACTTTACACACAACATCCTTTCTTAAGCTTTATTTAAGAAATCGAGTACTATAGAGTTCAATATATATAAGACACATCCAGTATTGTGTTCCTGATAGCAAGTGCATAGATTTTGTTAAGATAATCATTTCACTCGATAGAAACGGTTCATGGTCACACGAAGAGAGGATTTCCAGTGATTTTTGCCCAAGCATGAGAGGAGAGAAACAGAACACAGCAAAAATAGTGAACTACAACAGAGATGAAAAACAAAAACAGTGACTGAGCAGAACAGTCGATTCCTGATAAGTGAATAGGCTGATTGTTTGGCCACAATATTTTATTCACTTATCAGGAATGATTTGATTCTCATGGAGGCGTTGGGCAGAGTGTGCCAGGGACCAGCCCATGGGCAGAGTCCTGAGGGCAGCTCACATCCTCGCCCCCTTCCTGGCAGGAATCTGTGCCCTCCTCTAAAACAACTGGATGCTGCCTCTGCCCTTCCCTTTGACCTGGCACGAGCACTCGGCCATGTGCCAGCTGAAGGGTCACTGATGTGTTTCAAAAACAGACACCTGGGTCTTACAAAGACTCCATTGTCCTCCCCCAGATCCCCCCCCCCGCACTCCCTCAGGCCCCCACCGAAAAGAAAATGTGTTCGGAGCCTCCCTCCTTCCCCTCCTGGGCCCAGGCCCTGGCCAAGGCTGTGCTGGGCTTGACAGCAGGCATTTTTATGTGGGAGGCATGTGGGCCAGGAAGAAGCTGCCCTCGGCCTCACCGGGCCCTCGAGCACCTGTGGGTGTGTCCTTGTCATCCCTGGGAAGGCTGTGGGGCACAGGCCTGAGTCCCAAAGGGGCCATTCTGGGGGAGGAACGAGAAACGTAGGGGGCCAACAGCAGTGGGAGCTTTTTAAGAGCACTTGGAGAGCGAGCCGGTTCCTGAGCGTCCGCAGGGCAGAGGGAGGGAGGGGAGCCATGGCCTGAGTTGGGGTGGGGCAATAAATAGTTCAAGGAATTTCAGCTCTTGGCTAACTGATGTTGGGGGGATAGTGAAGAGGAGGCTCTTGGGAAACTGTCCAGGGGCTGAGTGAGCATCTTTTGGAAGCAGGCAAAACTATGCATTTTGGGGGGGGTATAAGAAAGCTGAGCCCACCCTGCCCCCCAGTGCATTTACCACCCAGTGCTGTCATTTTCTTCCTTGCTCTGTGGCTTGAATCACTAGAGTAGCTAGTGGGAATAATTTGTCTTTTCAACCCTGTCTGTCCTACATCACTGCCAGTTATGGGCAGCATGAAAGATATCATTGTCCCCATTTTCCCAGCCACCTTCTCCCCACTGGGGTTCATTTTCTTTCCTTCTAGGCCTTCAAAGGATTGAGTGAGCCAATGAGAGAAAACCTTGGAACTCTCCCCCTCTCTTCCCTAAGTTTCCTGAAGCTTTGCCAAAAGCAGGAGTTCCCCGGGTGATTAGCCCCAGGCCCAGGGAATCCCAAGGGGAGAGAAGAGCAGGTGAAGGTGCGAGTCCCCAAAGACCATCCAGGAGGGGTCTGGGCAGCCCCTCAACCCCGCTGGCAGTCGCTTCCGAGAACCAGAGAAAAAGCACAAATCAAATCAAGAAGCAGTAGTAAAGAAGCAGCACGCGAAAATCTGGGGAGTGGTGTGCAGTTACCCCAAATCAGATATTCACTTAGGTGGAATCGACTGTATCTTGTTACACAACATAGAGAAAAAAAACACACGTGAAACAGTGAGGCGTGTGGATGTATCACCAACACAGGATGACTGCCAACAATACAACACGCAGAGAGAGAAACAAGTATTAGGAAAATGGTTTAATATTGGAGACAGAAGCAAAAAACTGCATCACACAGTAACACACGTTACAAAAATAAGTTTGACTGTTTCAACTACACGGTTATGTTCACACTGAGGACAGAAGAATCAGAAAAAACTTGGATCTAAACAGCAAAAAAGCAAACTGCTAAAATTTTAACTAATACATTTATCCAAAGTGACTGAGTACTTCTAAATCTAATTATCTTATTGTGTAACTGCACGATACAGAATAAAAAGTGAAACTTACCGCTGTATTTTAAGACAAAATTCTAATGCTAGATATAAGCAAAGGGAGAAAAGAAACCAAGCCAAAGTTTTTAATTCTTAAAAGAAAAGCAACTTTCTTTCTATCAACCAGAAATCAAGCTTGAACTCAGTCAGTCATTGCAAGGCCCACGACAGTAAGCCACAAAAATTTCCTTTTTGTGTGTGTTTTTTTTTAATCTCCAGTATAAAAAGTTCCACTGGTACAAAATGCATAAGTACAATCAGTTGTAGAAATAGGAAAGCCTGCGTAATATTTTTTTTTTTGGCTCAAATTCCCTCAAACAACAAAATCCAAATGCATCAATAAAACAAACAATACTTAAATGGTCTTACAGTTTCCACTAGGTTGCATTAACTTTGGCTTTTCTCAGACAATATTTAAAAACTATTTTGTATAAGTCTAAACAAAATGGTATTATTAATCTACAAACAGCAATTCTCACAGCACAAAAAAACACAAATACATTTTTTGTATGACATTATTCAAAAAGATAATGAAACTACAGGTTTTTTTTTCTCTCGATTTTATTTGTTAATTATAGCACTTAAGAGGAATTAAAAAAAAAAAAACAGAAACAGTAAAATGATTCCCGAGTACCACAAGCCAAAGTCCCTAGGGTGAGTGAGAGGCGGCAAGGCACCGACCCTCAGGAGGAACTGCGTCCTCTGTACCGCTCCCTGTATTTCAGAACCACTGTGCTCTACGCTCATGTTGAAAAAGCGGGTTCCCTGCATGTGTGTGTGCATGTGTTTGCATGTGTGTGTGTGTGTGTGTGTGTGTGTGTGTGTGTTTCTCTTCTGGCAAGGCCCTTTGCGCCGTGCAGCGTTTGCCTTTTGCTATGAAGAGATAAAGTGACTAGGAGGACCCTTGTCTCTGAGGAGGGCTCATGTTTACCACAATGAAACATGCACAAGGAAAACAAAGAGGGTTCCCCCCCCAAAAGTGCTGTGCTGTGGGGGCCCTGTGCAAGGGAAGGCGCAGCTCAGTGCTCAGTCTTGGCACACACACACACACACACACACACACACACACACACACACACACACAGGTTCCTCTGAAGAACGTGCTGGGGTGCAAGGGCAAGGACGGGGTGTCTGTGAGGAAATGGGATGCTTTAAAGGGAGAGATTCCAACGGTGTGCTCTTGTGTGTGTGCGTGTGTGTCAGTGAGGGCCGTGTGCGGTGACCTCTCTTCCCGGCTGATTGCGGCAGGAAGTACAAAATAGCCCTCAGAGGACGAAGGGAGGCCCCGGCAGTAGTAAACACGTGAGTGAGTGAGTGAGTGTAAGAGAAGACATCAGTAGCAGTGTGTGTGCTGAGAAGAAGGAAAATCGGGCAGGGCTGGGGTGTTCGTGAGTTTTTTTTCCCTATTATTATTATTATTATTATTATTATTTTTTTTTTTTTTGCATCGTTACAGAGGCTCATCCTTCCCATCCACACACATCTAACCAGACTTGGGTGGTGGGTGGGAAGAGGGGCAGATGAGGCCGCCAGTGATGTGTGCATTGCAGTGGAGATGTGCCACTGGGCTGGGGTGGCAGGGATGGATGGCAGCGGGCTGGGTCTTGACTGTGAGAGATGTGCCTCCCCCTCCACACCCCGTGAAGTAAAAAGTCAAAAGGAATAGCTATGGCACTTGGAAGAGTGGCAGCAGGAACTGGCATTGGGTATTTGGTCTGCAATTGTGACTGAGACATAGGGTCTGCCCAATAGGGCCAGGCCCACTGAAATGCATTCAATGAAGAATGAAAGGCTGGGGAGGCATGGGCAGCTTTTGAGCCCTGGCAGAGGTGTCTACTGGGCTGGTGGAAATGCAGATCAGGACTAAAGAACTCAAAGCAAGAAGCCTCCAAGGCCACCCTGTTGAAGATTCCTGGACCTCGCCCTGCAGCCCGAACTCAGAGCTTGGAAGACACCAGATTTAGGTGCCGCCATGCCGCTGAAGACGCAGCGACCGACAGGCTGCAGGAGTTCAAGCGAGAGGCAGGGGCGCCGGCAGCATACTGAGAATTGTTTTGTAAAAAAAATGACCAGAAAGAATCAAGGTGAAAGTGTATTTTTTTTTCCACCCCTGCTTTCAATTTGTTGTGTTATTTTATTTTATATTATATTTGGAATCTCATCCAAAGGGATAAGAAAAGTAGTTTTCACTCCAAAAAACGATATATGCGGGGTGGTGGTGGTGGGGGTAAGGTCCAAATTTGAAACAGCCCCAAACCAAACTAAAGTGGTGCTAGTATAAAAAAGTTCCCAACGTTTCAGATAGCTCTGGGTAGAAAGGGTTAAAAGTTCAAAACTTTCTCACCTTAGAGGTTTCCACGTGTCATGAAGAAAGTAGAGTGAGGTTGCCGCGACACCCGTGTGCAGAGCAGTTTAAAAAAGTGGGATACGGGCGCTTGTACAATGTCTTACAAAAAACATCATCGAGAAGTAACAAACAAGAACAGTTTCAGGCAACAAGACCACAGGATAGCAAGTTAACAAACTTTATAACCTTTTTTTTTTTGTTTTGTTTTTTTGTTGTTTGTTTTTTAAATATTAGGGATTTATACAAAACACATAATAAAATACCCATGTTATCAAATTACTTCTCACAAGAAACACACTGGAGCTCTAGGAAGGAAAGGAAGTACCTTTGGAATTTGGCACTATATATTTTTCACTTTTTTTCTTTAAAAGAAAAAGAAATCACATTTTGCTGAACACAAACACATCTAAATAGTTTTCACAATTAAAAAAAGGACATCAATGCTTTACAAGCCAACACAAAACTTATTCTGGAATAGATTATTTTTCCCCCCCTCACATGAAATTTTTTTTTTAAGCAAACAACTTTTTTTTTTTGAAATTCTTTTTTTGTTGTTGTTTTAAGAAAACCAATTCTAAACTTGTCTTATCAACAAAGAACATTAAGACCGTAAGACTCATGATGAAACCACAACTGAATTCACAGAAGCACCAACGGAACAGTTTACAGTAACCCCTCTCCTGTACATTGAAACAGTATAAAATATAGGTAATTTCATGTGCGTCAAACCATGGATTGTCTAACTGTGAGTCAGTTCAGCAAAAGGTGACACAATAGGTAGCATTTGCCCCAAAACAGGGTAAATAGTTTTCTTATACTAATCTACAAAAAAGTGGTTCTATATATATATATCTTAATGAGAAAGTGAGCCACCTAAAATGGCCTTATCAAAAAACTTTACACTGCCTGAAAAATGTAAAAACTCTTACAGAGCTCTGGAGACTTAAGATCAGACAGTTTTTTTTTTTATTATTATTATTATTTCTCCAACTGTTTTGGAAGTAGTCTGTTAGAAACCAACATTCTGGTTCCTGGTCACATATTGCTATTGTCATCAGTGACCAGGAAGAATGCCAATCCCTGTATAATACTTTCAAGTCTGTTTTTATGAAAAGAAAAATAATTAGAAATAAAAAACATTTTTGCCATATAGGTTTCCCCCCCTTATTAACTTGTCTAATCATCAATTTCAGTCTTGCACAAATGCAGCAATGTTGTTGGTGATGGTTTTTTGTGTGGTTTTTTTTTTTTTTTTATCCACATTGACTTCCCAGAATTCAGAACTAGATGAGGTCACATGCAAATCTCAAAGGTCAAACTAGGTCAAAGGTCAGTAGGAGAACCAAATATGATGTGAGGTCAGAAAGACATCAGAAACAATGACGGGACGATGAAACTTTTTGAGACGCCACAGGGACATGCTAGGCAAACGGTGAACTAACGGGCATGGAGATGTCTAAGGAGAAAACAAGGGAGAGTCAAAAGTTACACAGGAGCTACAGGAGTGGCAGCAACAACATCAGTCTTAGGGGCAGCAGGAAACTAATGCAAATCTGAGGTCCGGGGCCCACAGCCAACCACGCCGTTTGCATCTCTGCCCGCCTGGAGAATCCATCCAGAGAGGGAGGGGATGGATTCCCGGGGGGCCAGGGTGGGGGACAGGGTGGGGTGGGGACAGGGGGCAGGTTCCAGCTCAGACGGAGGTGACATACGGGGAGGGGGAAAAGTCAGACTGGAAACTCGGTCATGGACGTCACGCACAGACCATCAGACACACGAACACACGGGAGGGAAAGCATGAACTTCAGGCCTAGGGTTCGACGGTGAAGAAAAGCCCATTCCTTCCTACCACGATTCCTCTAGAGACTACTTCGAAAGAATCTCGCTAGCACAGAGAACTGCTCTTTAGATACCCAATAAGTTAACAATAGGCAATAAATAACTTCCATTATTTCTGAGGCAGTAAAAATTTTGTACAAAAATAGAAATGCTTTTTCTACAAATAAAATTTACAGGCCTGTGGCTTTCTTTTTTTATTTATGTATTATTTATGTATTATTTATTTATTATTAAATTTATCTTTCAAGAAACATCAAGTATTTTCACTTCATTTTATTTTATTTTTAAACCCTGTAGTTTTAAGAAACAGATCTCTAAATCTTTTTTTTTGTACATTAATCCTTTCTAAAAACTAAAATTAATACTAACAAAATAGACAACCAGTGTAATAATCTGACCCATAAATGTCATGTTTCTTTGAACCCTCGAATCAAAATCCTGCTGAATGAAGGACCTGGATGTAGTGGAAAGACGTCCTGTCTGCTTTCCTCTCCCCTAGGCCATCGGCTGTTGCCTCCTCTGAGCAGGGCCCTCCTCAGGGATTGGCACCCAGAAGGAAGGGCACGTTCTCCAGGCAGCGCCCTTGGCACAGTGCGCATTTGCCTTTGTTTGCCTTTTAAATTCTCAAGGTGGCATTTATCTGTGTGTGTATGTGTTGGTTTTTTTTTTTTTCCTTTGAAAAAGCGAAAAGAAAAAAAAATCCCACAGAAACTCAAAAAAACAAAGGAGAATGGAAAAAGGTCAAAGGAGATTGGAACTGCAAACCAAAGGAGAAGACGAGGGCACGACTGGAGGAGTTTACTCAATAGAAACAAGATAGCCCAAGGTTTCGTCATGGCGAACTGGGGGGGCGGGAGGGGGCTGGAGGCCTTATTGTAAAAATAACTGTCTCTCTCGGTACAAGCTGGCAGTGTGTCCTCCTCTGTCTTTCCTGTCGACCACAGGCTGGCCCGCGGGACTTACCCTAAGAAAGCTAACATAAGAGCAGGGAGCCTCGGGTTCGGATCAATAAGGTTTGCTGTCGTTTTTGGAGCGTTTCAGCTGCACCTTCAAGCGCTTCATGCCGATCTGGAAGCCGTTCATTGCCTGGATAGCAGCTTGTGCGGACACAGGATTGTCGTAGCTGACGAAGCCTGCAAGACACAAGGCGACGAGAGGCACCATCAGGACCAGGATGCACCCGGCCTGTGCCACGAACCGTGCATGTTGCATACGCGTGTCCTGGAGTTGGTTCGAGTGGCACCAGGGCCACGCCAGGACGCTCAGGGCACTTGGTGCCCTGGTAGTGCAGAGAGGTGGTAGTGGGACCACTGGGTCTGGGTGAATGAGAGTGGGCACTGGAATTTTTTTGTCCTGGAAGTGGCACACTCTGGTGTTAGAGCCCCCGGGAAATGCTGAGTCCCTCCTATCTCCCTCTCTCTAGCTGCAGCAGAGCGGATGGTGTCTGGTTAGTCAGGCTTTACCCGCCGTCCTAGAAGAACTTCTTTCTCTGGATCATACTCACCACTGAAAAAGGCAGGAGATGGATAGGCTTCTGAAAAGACACAAGTGATGCTCTGGAAAGCTCTGGGCCCAGGTTGCATGGTCTCTACTCATCCTGGTTTTGGGGGAAGTTGCTAATGCTGATGGAGTCATTTCCGAACATCAGCTGTTCAGAGGTTTTATTTTATTTTTTTTAAAAAGTAGTTTATTTATTTATTGGTTTTGGGGCCACACTCAGTAATACTCAGGGGCCACTCCTGGCTCTGCACTCAGAAATTGCTCCTGGGAAGCTCGGGGACCATATGCAATGCCAGGAATTGTACTGGTCCATCCCAGGTAGGCCGCATCCAAGGCAAATGCCCTACTGCTGTGCTATCTCTCCGACCCATGTTCAGAAGCTTTTATGCCAACTTAACCTTCTGTTAAAATTTAAAGCAGGAGTGAAAACACCTTTACAGACCACAGTGGGAAAACAGGGACATAAATAGAACCGTCAGCTGAATTCTCAGTGAATAAAATGAGAATATTATATACAGAAAAGCTTCTCATGAGCTTCTCATGCCATAACAGGCAGCTTCTATAAAAAAAAAATCCCTATAAGTGTAACACTAAATCCAACATTTGGATTCTGATTTTCCTCCTTTCTAGATTATTATCTGTGAATAGCAAGAAAATGGCAGAATGTTAATGGAATGGGGTGAAAAGGGTCAAGAACCTGGCCCCTAGGCAGCAGTCAAACACCAGGCACCACGCACCCAGCGCTCAGCCAGCTTTACTATTCAGGAAACCGCAAACCGCCACCGTGATGCTGGTCAGAATATCTGTCCAAGGCGGGAATGCTGGAGGCCAGTTCCAAAGGCTGGGTGGTCCCCTGAATCCCATCAGCAATGGCAGTAGCTATATGATGTCCTCTGGGACAGATTGAGACTTCACTTCTGTCTTTCAGGGGATGGTCAGAACAGTGTTCTCGAAGTCCCAGCAGCCTGGGCCCACTGCCAGATAGAGGGGCCAGAACCTTGATTTCACCCTGCCTTTGGGTGTGTTTTTATTTTCTCCCACCATGCAGGTCTCTGGGTCTTTCCATATGAAAATGGCCTGTGCGATTGTTGGGTGCTAGCCCCACCACCTCCTGTCAGCCTGCACTGTTTGTTACCAAGCGAGATGAAAGCAAATGCCAGTTCTCTGCACTCTGAACATCTGTCCTCCACACGGCTTTAGGGTACATCAGGCTTGAACTCTGATGCTGGGAGGCTAGAACGAACACCATCTGAGTCAGACGGTGAGTTCACAGAGAACCCCAGGTTGGCATCTGGGCTGCTATGAAGGGGTATGCAGACACCCCCCATTCGCCTGGGATCTCCCCCCCAAAAGCTCTCCAAAAGCCTCACCAGCAACCCTAACTGGCTCCTGATGGGGCATGGAGCTATATGTGACCCCCAACTCGTGCTTGTGACTCTCATGGGGGGGGCACCAAGATGTGTTACTCCCAGCCACAGGGCGACACTGGCCATGAGTCTGTAGTGCCAGTCTCTGTCAGGACAGTCTGAGCTATTCGTGTGGGGCTCAGCGACAGATTCTGAGAGACAGAAATCACTGGGAAAGCACAGAAATGTCCCGTGGATGTGATGTGTGTTCAGTGAGCACGCATGTGTAGTGTAGTGTAGCATGTTCAGTGTTACTATCTGGCACTCTGTGTCCCTCCCTAGGTCCTGCCTTTTGCTCCCTTCCCTTCTTCCTTTTTGTTTTTTTTTTTGTTTTGTTTTGGGCTAAACCCGACAAGCTTAGGGATTTCTCCTGACTCTTCGCTCAGAAATCACTCCTGGCAGACTCGGGCAACCATATGAGATGCCTGGAATCGAACCTGGGTCCATCATGGGTCAGCTGCATGCAAGGCAAATGACCTGCTATTGTGCTATCGCTGTGGTCCCCCCTTCTTCCTTTTGATCAAATAACTTGGCGCAGTCTGCTGCCCTGAACCCAGAACACCAAGGGTTGTTGCTACAGTGGGTAGCACCCTCCTGGCTTCTGAGCCACGCGCCCTTCCCAGCTGCCTGCCCGTCACTTTCTGCCATGGACATGCTATGTCTGCCATGACATGCCAGGACCACGCGGCCATGCTGGAGCTCGGCGGCTCTCACGTACCAAAGCACTTGCTCAGGTTGGTCTGCTTGTCAATGAAGACTTTCGCAGAGATGACGTTTCCGAAAGGCATGAACATCTGCAGGATGTCCTGGTCTCCAAACTCCTGCGGGAGGTGGTAGATGAAGAGGTTCGCGCCCTCTGGGCCTGGAGAAGAAAGAAGAGCTGGAGTCAGGCATCCTAGGCTTCCTTGCCAGGTGAAGGCCCCAGGCATACATGTCTCCCCATTTCCAGAGGGTGACCATCCGGGGTGTCGGGTCTGGGCTGTGCCCATTCGCCTGTCCCTCTAAGGATCCAGTCCTGTGCTCAGGGCAGACTGCAGCGGTATGGCCCTCCGGCGTAGTTGAGTGCTGCTTGGGTTCTTCAATCATGTCCCTAATTATACCCCACTCTGTTAGCCAAGTCTCTTCCCACACAGTCTCATAATCTTTATTAGAAATGACTGGCAAAGAGTCAAGGCCCTAGAAGGAAGAGGTAGCGAGCTTTCTAAGTGCAGGGGGAGGGTGCCACAGAGAGTCACCCTAGGGAGGGGCACCCCAAGCGGGGGCAGGAGGTAGCAGGAAAGTGAGGGCTCAGCCCAGTATGCCCTCAGGGCTTCTTCACTAGGGTATCCCCAGGAAGGGCACTCGAGTCCCAGTGTGCAGAAGAGGCTGAGCCCCAAGGACACCTGTGGGGGTGCAGGGGTCATCATGCAGGTGGGAGGGAAGGGATGAGAGGAGACAAAGACACAACAGCGGAATCAGAGCCACAGTGGTTGGGCCACAGAGACTTCTTGGACCCCAGGTAGCTGGTTCGAGCCTAAGCCAGGCTGTGCAAGGTGGGGTCAGATATGTGTCTGTGCCCATGTAGGGACGAACTAGGCCTGCCTATGTTCCATGGGGACTCTAGGCTTTGTCCAGCTCCACCAGCCTTTTCGAAAGGGGTATCTCTGCCCTGTGGGGAAGGGAGCTTGCATGGAGGCTCTGCCCTCCACCTCCTCCTTGGGTTCCCTCAAGTTTTGTGGACAGGAAGATGAGAAAATAGTGACAGTTGCCAGAGGCTGAGGGAAACTGAGACTTTTTCACTGTGGCACCATAGTGTTCTTCGCATGTGCCCCATATGCCCACAGGACACCATGGTTTCCTCCATCCCTGGCCTGGGCTGACTTGGCATGTGTGGTTTTGTCCCCTGGAGAGAAAAATAGCTGGTGGTTGCCCCCCACCTCCAGCTCTGGCCATGCCATTATCAGTATGGGCCCACTGCTGGCTCAGCAGGCCAGTTCTCTCAGACTTTCTCTCTCAGACTGCTTTGGGGTGCCAGGGGGTGCACTGGACTCTGTCTACCATGGATGGCACTTACCTCCTGTAAGCTGGAATGGTGGGATCAGGGTGTGAGGACAGTGAGGAAGGGCTGCCAGGCCAGGGGGTCAGTCTGCCTGCTGTAGGGCTAGTGGGATACCCAGAAGGCAGAGGGAGCAGGGAGAATGGGGACTTTGCTGCACAGGCAGATGGGCTCCTGTCCCAGACCTGGCGCCTGATTTGGGGTTCTTCGTGCTCATGCTCTGCCCGTGCCTGTGTGTCCTTCCAGGCTCGCGCCCTGCTCGGGACTGTGGCACTTGCACGGTGGACTGGGCTTTGTGGGGCCCATGCCTCGCTTGTGCTTTCCTGTCTTCCTTGCAGGTGAGGTACATTTTCCTTAGGAAGGTGCTGCTGACGTCTGGAGTGCAGTCAAGAGGTGAGAATTTGGGACTGTGTGGGTTGGGGTGTAGGCACAAGGAGAGGCTGAGGGTGTCACTGGAGGTCTCACTGCCAAGGCTAGATGTGGATGTATGGCTCGTGGCCCCCAAAGGGTCTTTCGGGGCTCCCTGAGGAAATGCTCGTTCAGAGCACCCTCCCTTAAGTCTGGAACCTGGCAGGATCCCACATAGGGTCTCAGGAGAGGCTCTGAGGTGTGTGTGAGACGCTGGTGTCTAGGCACGGAGACCAGTAGCTCTGCATTTATATTCAGGCTTTCTAGCTCTAGACTTGAGCCACAGAAAAGAGGAAACCAAACTCACTAGTAGCTGAGATTATCACAAAGCCATCACCTTTCCTGATGGAGGGTGGTGGTGGTTTGGGGCCATATCCAGGGTTGAATCCTGTTTCTGAGCTCCTGGCTTTGTGTTCAGAGCTCCCTCCTGATTCTATGTGCAGGACTAACTCCTAACTGTGCTCAGGGTTATTCCCGGCGGGGACTAGGGAGCCATTTGTGATATATGGGTTGACCCTCGGTTTACTGCATGCAAGGCAAGTGCCCTATTTGCTGGCACTGGCCTTCACTTTTAACAGCTAATGAGCAGAAAAAAAAAATCTTTCCTTTGTCACTCATGAGTTAAATTGTGTTCCCTTTAAAATTCATGAGTTTAGGGGCTGAAGCCATAGCACAGCAGAGAGGGTGTTTGCCTTGCATGCAGCCAACCCAGGTTCGAACCCCGGCACTCCATAGGGTACCCTGAGCACTGCAGGGAGTAAATTCCTGAGCACAGAGCTAGGATCAGCGTTGAACTGCCTGGGTGTGTGACTCCCAAACCAAAAATAAAATGAAATTCACAAGTTTTCAAAACATGATCGATGGCAGTGTTGGGCCAAAAGGAGATGGGAACTTTGAAGGGAACACAACGACAGGAAAGAAAGTTGAACAAGTTTAGTTGCAGAGCTGCCAGCTTTGGGCATCTCTTTCCAGATGAAACAAGTCAGAGAAGCAGCTGCTCACCAAGCAGGTCCCACTGAGGAAGGTGGGTGGCGCCCAAGGGAACAGTGGCTGAGTGCAGGCTGGACTAGCTTCCTTGCTGTGTTGCTGGTGGGCTTACTTAGTCTGGTTTTTTGTTTGTTTTTTTTGTTTGTTTGTTTTGTTTTTGGGCCACACCCGGCAGTGCTCAGGGGTTACTCCTGGCTGTCTGCTCAGAAATAGCTCCTGGCAGGCTCAGGGAACCATATGGGACACCGGGATTCGAACCAACCACCTTTGGTCCTGGATCGGCTGCTTGCAAGGCAAACGCCGCTGTGCTATCTCTCTGGGCCCACGGAGTCTATTTTTATTGGGCCACATAGTGGTGCCAATTGTGGGGTGGGAATGGGGCTAGCCACACACCAGACTAGTGTCTGCACCGCTGCATGGTCTCTATGGCCCAAACTTATTTTGAGCATTAACATCTGGAAACCTTGACTTGACTGGCAGTGTTCACAGAAGATCCTTCCTTAGCTAAAGATAGCTCGTGGGGTCCCTTGGAAACTGTCTCTTGGGGTGGGAGGGGGCCAGACTTGGCCACATCTTCCAACTACAGGGCACGGAGCCCACAGGGAACTCACATAGCCCATGGGCAGGTTTCAGGTGGCAGCCACTTGCCGGGACACAGCAAGTCCGAGTGATGGGAGCTGGTAGATGGGTCTTGTGGCTGAGTGGCCAGCAGAGACCGGGCATGGACCAGCGGGCTCCCTGCAGAAGCGCAGCTTGTGGGAGCAGCAGGCAGGCCGGGCACCTACCTTCCTTCTGGCTGCCCGCCGCGCTCTGCTGTTGCAGCAGGCTCTGGCTGTACAGAGTGGGCAGTGCCGCGGCCGCGTACTGCTGGATCCCTGAGTAGGCCTGCGTGAGGGCGTCCATGGTGCCCGCCGTGCCATTCGTCAAGCCCGTGGCGCCAAGTCCTCCGTTCAGAGCCGCCATACCTGAGAGCATTTGAGCAACTTTACAAAAAACCCAACAATAGAGAAGAGAAACAGCACTTTTCATTAGTGCTTTCTGAAGGAAGTCAGAGATCGTTTGACACACGGACAAACAGCTAGTGCATGCAACCCTCCCTCCCAGCAGCACCCCCACACGGGACGAGACAAGACTTGACACACACAGGGCAGGAAGCAGCGAGCACGGTAGGGGCCACCCCCCACCCTCCAGCCCAGGCAGCAGTGGCCAAGCCTTTGGCCCATGCACTGTGCTACTGGCAAGTCCTGCTGCCCTCAGAACAAGGGGCGCCTGAACTCAGGGTGGAGTCCAGGACATCTACACAAGGGGCCTATGACAGAGTGCTCCTGGGTGGCTCCAGAGGGCAGGATGGAAGGACACAGTCCCTAAAACTAGACCCTGGGAGAGCTGAGAGACTTGCACTGCACCCCTGCACAGAACCGGCCGGTCGTCCTGGTCATGGAAGAGAAGACCAATGGCTGAAGGGAACTCACAGGGACAACAAGGGACTTTCTCTGTGGCAGCTGAAGGAGTGAGGTTATTTCCAGCAGCACACTTGTGTGCGTGAGTGCTGGTTTTGTCCAAAGTTGTCTGCAAACATGTGTGACCAGATGACGGTCCTGTGAAAAGCCCATCTGAGTGATGTGTCCAGTTAGGGTCCTATGACGAAATGTCTTGCCCTTCATCAGTGAAAGATGTGTGTGTGTGTGTGTGTGTGTGTGTGTGTGTGTTCCAGTGGTGGTCGACTGTCCTGTCCTGTGTCCCCTCAGACCCATTGCTTGCTATCTTTATGACTTTGCTCTCACATTCCATTTTCCTGGACAGGCAGCAGAGTGAGCACCAAGCCCAGAGCATAAACTTTCAGAAGAATCAAGAAACAGGAAAGCGACATCCTCAGACTCTAGTCCCCTTCCTGATGACGACTCATTGCCTGTTTCTGAGCCAGAGCCATGTGACAGCCCAGAGTGCACTGACTTGATATGTGGTCATCCAAGGGTCAATCTCCAGCATCCCATATGGTCCCCTGAGCACCACCAGGCGTGAGCTCAGTGCAGGCAGAGACAGGAGAAGATGCTGAGCATCGCTGGGTGTGCCCCCCCCCCCCCCAAAAAGAAAATCTGCTTCATTGAAACATGAAGGATGACTTTGAAGGCTTAGAATTGATTCCAAAGAGCTGGGCAGCAGTTTCACGAGACTACAGACAGCTGTAGAAAGGGCTCATGGCAGTGTCATACAGCCACCCTAGTTCCAATAGGAGAAATATAAGCTTTGCTCTACCTCAGAGGCCTTGAGGGGTTGGACTTGGATGGGGAGGGCCCTCAGTTGCCTCTCTGCAGAGGGCAGAGGCATATCCGATGGTGGGACGGGAGCATAGGCTCACTGGAAGGTGCTGATGCTAAGGGACACTCAGAAGCTCTGGGAGGAATGGGAATGAGGTGGCCGTGGCCCAGTATGGAGGGATGAGGTGCCATTCTCTGCCCATTTATGACCCTTGCAATGCTGGTATCCCCTTCTCCAAACATAGCACATCCTGTGCCTTGTTCAGCTGCCTTCCTCTTGTGAGCCATGGCAGGGCTGTATTCATGCCAAGAGGGACTCGAATGGGCAGTGGTGTCGATGCCCAGTGGGGCTGAGGCAGGCTCCCTGCGGTCCTGCTCCATAGGTTGAAAGTCAGGGCACAGACTTGTATTAAATCCAAGTACATGGAGAATACAAAAATCCTGAGCTGTGCCAGAAAATCTGGGGTTTGCCTTCCAGAGGCAGGAAGAAGAGGACACTGGAGGTTCTTGAGGATTGGAAGGCCATCAGGGAGATTTCATGTGCATGGCTATTCCTGTGGGTGATTGATGACACCCAAGGCTGCCCGCCCATGACAACATGTGAGGAACTAAGGGACAGTGGGAGCATGGGTCCTCTTCCCCGAGGCAGCTCCCCCAGATTCCCATGCAGGTGGCTTGGATGATGGCGACTGCAATGGGCTGATGGCATGGCTGAATTGGCATGGGAAGGTCTTTATAAATGGCTAATGGGAACAGTGAACCGCCTGGCACAGGGGGCCATGTGGGGGAATCTAGGGAATGGGTCTAGAAGCTCTGTAGGAAAAGCTTCTCTACCTAGTAACCAGGAGGGCCGAGAGCAAAACATTAACACATATGCCCACTCCTGGGATAGGGTTTCTTGGATGTAGATGAGTCTGTCCTGGGCTGCAAGATATGAATGAGGGAACAGGCTGGACCCCACCACCCTGATTGTGTGTGTATGGGCAATTGGTGCCATCGGTGCCCTGGCTGTGGGTGTAGGAGTTCATGTTGGTGTTTTCTTTCTTTCTCCCCCAAACCCTCCATATTAGGAGAGTCACTTTTCAGGCAGGTGGAGGGGACCCTCTGCCCAAGAGCTTGGCTTCCTGTCATTCCACACAGTTCTTTCTGGCTTCCCATAATGTGTAAACCTTTAGCATCCCCAGTGGGCCTTTCTGAATATCTTGCCCCTTAAATGACACCTGTAAATGTGTCTAAACACGCTCAGTTGGGCTCCTGGGTTGGATTATCTGGGGGAAAGAGACTCTTCATCATTCTGAGAGCAACATCCCAAGCACTGTCTGCCTACAGGGACACATGGGGGGCCTGGGTCATGGCCAGTCTTTCTGAGAATGCCAATTTCTGCTTCCATCTTGAGGACTCTACACCTCACAGGCCTCCCCCATTAGTAAGTGGACTCGAGAAAGAGTAGGTTTGTCTCAACTTCAAGCCGTCACATTTCTCATCTGTTTCTCACTGGGGGCCGGGAGGAAAGAGGACAGGATCCATGCTGAGATGAATTTCAGGATTGATGGGGGCCACCTGTCTGCTTTCTTTATCTCCCCTCCCCATGTCTGGGACAGGGCAGAGCCATTCTGTGGGTCAGGCCTGGGCTATTTTTTTCCAGGGTAGAGCAGAGCTTATGGCAAGTGTTATCACATCCCAGAAATGTGTTTTTATCAGTGTCTGACTTTGGGCTTTAGCATTTTCCCAATTCAAATTGGGCAGGTGTTGCCATCTGCAATCCCACATACTCCGACCCTTCTACAAAACCATAGATGCTGCTCCTGGCCCAACAGCCAAGACTTGAATGCATGCCCGTGGGGGACCACCCCCCCCAGTCCACCTTGCCAGGAGCAGAAACATCCCACACAGACCCCACCAGACCGGGCTACATTTTCTGTATCCCCTCTAGCCCCTCGGGCAAGTCCCAGCAGAGTGCGGCAGATGAGGGGCGGAGAGACACAGACACACGGCAGATGACGGACAGACAGACAGAAAGACAGACAGACAGACGACACGCAGCAGTCCCATGCGTGCTGGGGAGGACAGCATTCCCACTGGCCTGGTGCTCTGAGACCATGTCAGGCGGGCGAGCAAGTCAGTCCTGGCTTGGGGGGAACTAGGTCCTGGGCAAGAGAAGCGGCATGAAGGCCTGTGTGTGACGGGGCTCTGGGGCCCACGCTGCGGGGTTCGGCCGCCAGTTTGCCAGGTTCCCAGGGGGTGGTGTGCTGGAAGCTCACCCTCACTTCTTCAGGAATCCGCCCCCTTCCCAACCCTTTCTTAGTCAGTCTAGAAGACCTAGGAGGCCCCAGACAACAAACAGCTGCCTGCTAGTTTGCTTTTTAGGGGTGTTCCTGACTCATCACTTCCTGGGCCCCTTAAAGCTTCAGAAGGTTGGTGTGGGGCAGGCAGGTGGGTCCAGTTTGAATCTTGGGGCCCAGCTTCTCTGGGGGGTACCTGCCAATGGGAAAGGCAAATGGGCCTGGGCTCCCTCAGTGCAGAGACAAACACCAAGTGACCTTCTGCCACCAGAGTAGCTGAGCTCTTGGGGTCCCTATGTTTGAGGATGAGGGCTACCCAACTCAGCCCTGGCCAGTCTTGCTGCAGGAGGCTTTGCTGGGTACGAAGACTGGGGGCCCTATGTTCCTCATGTCTGCCTCTCAGAGCCTGTGCTGTCTCACTGGTGGGGTCTGTGCTTGTTGTGGGGTTCGGGGAAGGCTGTCCCCCAAAGCAGAGGGTCCTCGCTGCTGGTGGTACCTGCTAGCGCATTAATGTTGTTCAGCCCGACCGTGGCCCCTGCCAGGCCCTGCAGAGTCCCCAGAGAGGTCAGAGAGTTCATGGCAGCGCCAGCCGTTGAGTTGGGGGTCGAAGCCGCCACTGAAAAACAAGAGGAAAGAATCATAATGAGGGGCATGGCAATTGGAAGGTCGCCCCCCATTCCACACCCTGTGAGGAGCCCAGTTTTCAGGCACCTGCCGGCTGTGGTGACAGTGCCAGGGATAGGTCCTAGGCAGAAGCGTTCCCCAAAGCAACCTTAGCACAGTCCCTGCCAGGCTCGGAGTCTGTGTCATGGGTCAGCTGCCTTCACTGTGCCCTGGAGCCAGGGTACCTAAGCAGCTCCCCAGGACTTCTCCAGAACTTGAAGAAAGCACTAACAGGTGTGTCCTATAGTGGGAATGGGAATGCAGGCCATAGATTTCCCCGACCTGGGAATGGCTGAGAGCCTGGTACTTTTCAAGGGGCACAGTTGGGTAGGGGTGAGCAGCACCATTGGTGTCCAAGCCTGCCCAGAAAATGCCAGCTGAGAGCTAGGCAGCAGGTCCACTTCAGAACCCACCAGGCCTCTGGGAGCCCAAGGTAGGTGCATGGCTGAATGTGGAAAATGTGGCTGGCCCAAAGGCTTCTGAACCTGCAACACACCAGATGGAATTCAAAGGTGTTTGGTGCTTATTGGGCACCTAAGAGGGTAGAGTGAGAATGGCAGGAAGCCCGGCTGGAAGGCAGACAGTGCCTGTCTGTCTGATGGTATCAGGGGTTAGGTGGGGCTAGAGATGAAGCTCTGAAACTATTGAGGTGAGGCGCTTGGCTCCCAAATTTACACTTGCAGTAAAGCCTTGGTGAACCAATGATAATGCATGTAAAATTCATCCTGAGGGGTGGCCCCCCCGAAAGCACAGAGGGTAAAGCATTTGACTTGCACACAGCCAACCTGGGTTTGATCCCCAGCATCCCATATGGGTCCCTGAGCCTGCCAGGATGCCAGGAGTGATTTCCGAGCCAGGAATAGCCCCATGCGTGCTGTTGAGTGTGGCCCCAAAACAAAAAAACAAAACAAAACAAAAAAAAAAACTGTCGTGGCCGGAGATATGCACAGTGGCGTTTGCTTTGCAAGCAGCCGACCCAGGACCTAAGGTGGTTGGTTCGAATCCCGGCGTCCCATATGGTCCCCAGTGCCTGCCAGGAGCTATTTCTCTGCAGATAGCCAGGAGTAACCCCTGAGCAACGCCGGGTGTGGCCCAAATACCAAAAAACAAAACAAACAAATAAACAAAAAAAAAACTGCGTCCAGGGGCTGGAGCACTGGTACAATAGTTGAGGATTGACTCTATTTGTGGCTGAGTGGGTTTCTATCCTTGGTACCCCATATTGTGGTGTTGGGGCACAGAGTGGTTCCTGAGTGCGGAGCCAGGAGGAAGCCCTGCTGGAACATGGGGGTGTTCCAAGCCAGCCAAGCCAGCAACAACCAAAACACACACCTCAGCTTCTGTGAGAAATTCACAGGCCGTTTGCCTGCTAGAGAACAGCATGGTCCTTCCACCTCGCTTCAGAAATGGGTTCAAAACCCAGTAAGAAGAAATGACCCAGGAATTAATTCACTAACTCTAGAGACTGAGGTAAATAAAAGGAAAATGATCACATCAAAACAAAAGACAAGAAATGCAATTAAATTAGGCATCTAAGGACCCAGGAGAAAGTCGTAAAAGGCATAATATGCATTTACCTGGTTTTGACTCTTTTGATGATTTAATTTCTTTTTTTTTATGATTTAATTTCTAGTTTTATTCACTACCATCTGATAATTGCACGAAACGCTTATTCTAACCAGGGGGCAATTTAAACTATTTTAATTTTTATTTCAAGGCCATGAGACAAAGGGACGTATTTATTGCCTGAGGGGATTTTTTAAACAAAAATTAAAGCCTAATCTTTCATGTTTTAAAATATAGGCTGTTTAAAACCATCTATAATAGAGTGGGAGGGGTATGTACTCTTGGGTCTGATAAATTCACAATTATGAGGTTAAGTGAGTAATGTGAGGGTTTGAGTGGGGGGCTTCCATTCCTTTCTGGGAAGATCCGTTTGAGGCAGATGAACCCCAATTACCAAAGGCCCCGCCGTCTTGGTCCAACTCTTGGACTCACTTCATGAAACTCTCACATCCTCACTCCACTGATGCCCTGAATGGCATTAGTTACACAAAATTTGTTTGACTGAAACACCAAATTTCTTTAGGCCCATTCAAAAAAAGTGCTTTCACTGTAGCTGTCCATGGCTGCCTCAGAAGCCCAATGAGATGGTCCCACTGCCAGAAAATGCTCACCAGCACATTGAGGGGGGATATGGCCATTTTGAGGATCCAACAGACCCTAGTAAGGGGCTAGGTGGGGGCATGTGCACCTTTGTCTGTGGGATGCCCTCCACATCAGCACACATTGCCAAGGTTACAACATGGAGATCGGGGCAATGCCACACGGACTCAGGTGGCACTTCTGCCTGGCATGATGAGTCAGGAGTTCCTATATCTTCCCCAGACACATGTCCTCAAGGGACAAGGCATTAACTGTCCACAGAGAAACCGCCATGGCCAGGCACCAAGGCCCACCTCAGCCCGGACAGCCGGTGGAGCCCCCAGAGGAAAGGAGAACCCCAATGGGCTGCCTGAGGTACTGTGCACAGCAAGGGGACAGATGGCTGGGCCTATCTCCTCTGCCTGCAGCTGCCCTTTTTCCCCACAGCCAACACCACAGTGGACTCTTGCCCAAACTGAGTCAATGCTTAAAGAAAACCACCCCTTCTTTCACAGCCAACCAAAGGGATGCTCAGGGTTTGCTCTTTAGGCCCCCTTTTCTCCCTAAGCAAAATACGGTTACAAAAGAGAGGGGGAAATGTGTCCCATGTCTACAGCATGAATGCCATCCTGTCAGCCTTCATGTGGGGGAGCACAATTTCTTATGAAGAAAATACTTCCCAGTCTAACCTGATAACACAGGAAGAAGCATCAACCTTCCCTCATGTGGCACCGATTTCATTAACAGAACATGGTCAGCCTACCCTGTAGAGGGTCCATCAATGTGTGGCAGGTCCCGGCCCATGGGATGAGGCCTTCCAGAGTAGGGAGGCATTTTTGAGATCACTTGTGGGCCAAGTGTGCCAATTTACCGGTCAGTTCTTGGCCTCCTCACTCCTATGTTCTGGAGGCTCTGAGGAGGGACCCCTGCACACACCTCTAACCCCTGAGCTCAGGGTATGGGTTCAGCAGAAAGGTCATGGGGCTGTTCAGGCCAAAGAAAGCTGGAGATGGTCCAGGCATGAACTGGTAAGGGGGAGTGTTAGGGAACTCACTTTCATCCAGGTCTTAGAAATTGAGGAGAAGGCCAGAAAACTTTTTTACAGAAATAGGCCCAGTCTTTGAGCATCCACATTAGTCTGGCTCTAAACGGACATCGGCATTTGCTTCCCAGGGAAGGGACTTGACCCTGGACAGGCCACATATATGTGCCTTTCTTCCTGCCTGAGCCCTGGGTGGGGCCTGTACCCTTCTCCTGGGCCTGTGGGCTTTGATCTTAGAAGCCAGGGAGTGAGGAGGGAGCCACTGAGCAACCTGATGACAGTGTTCTGAAACTTAAAAGAACATTCTTAAATGACTCCCAAGTAAGGAAAGGCCTGAGGGCTGGAGATGTCCCTGTGAGAGGATTAATAGAACCTGGCCCCCCCTTCCTGCCCTCTTGGAGCAGCACTTGTCCCGGGTGGGACCACCTGCTTACCCGGACTGGTGAGGGCGCCCAGGGCGCTGCTTGTGGTGGACAGGGGGTTGGCGTTGGTGGTGGTGGCTGAGGTCTGGGCTGCGGCAGCAGCTGCCGCCAGCGTGGCCAGGTTCTGGAGCTGCAGTGCATTCATGCCTGAGGAGGGAAAGGGTGTAGAGCGTGAGGTCCTCAACTGTCTGGCCCCCTCGCAGGGTTCCCTCCCCTAGCCTTCACTCCATAGGCAAGACAGGACCCTGGGCCCGAAGGCTGGGAGGTCAACTCTGCAGTTCTGGCTTCGCAATGGCCTGCCAGGCGCTCAGAGCATTTCTGGCCTCTGCACCCTACTTCCTGCAGAGGGGCCAGCACACTTCTCTACCACTTAGAGAAGAGGAAGGTAGCCAGTGACAGTATCTAGCATTGGGTGGGGCCCCCAAACAGAGGCTGTGGTTCTGATGGACCCTAAAATATCGTTCTGGGGTTGACTGGTGAGCCCTGTCACTTTGGTGGACTCGGAGCTGAGAGATGGCAGATTCCTTGACCCCCTGAAGGACCCTTGTGCCCTCTATAATTATCCACAGATATCCCCCCCCCCCCAGGCGTCCACCACACTCCCTGAACCTGATTCAGAGAGGTGCCCACAGCCAGCTTCCCTGTGTGTGTGGGTGTGGGCAGAGGGGAGAGAACATTCCAAGAACACACCTAGAGACAGGTGTGCAGACAGGCTTGAGCAGGGTTTGGGTGCTGTCTGTCACGAAGGCATCACAGCTGCCCACCTCAGAGGGGAAACAGCCTGCCAGCCTGTCCCCCATGTTTTGGGGTTCTTGCCCTCACTAGCCTGGCCACTGGGCCCCGCAGGTTCTGTGCATCTCCCCAACACCAATGGGCGAGGCTGTCTCTGATCCCCTTGGGTCAGTGCCTGTGGGTGCCCCCACCCTGGGCACTAGTTGGGGTGGACAGTGGCTATCCTGAGTTGGGACCCCCAGACCCAGGGCTGAGCAGGGCACACCAGTGTGGGGTCCTCGGGGGTATGTGTGAGTGGAAGGCAAAGGGCTACTCCCATCCTTCAGGGCAAAGGACCCAAAAGAGGGAATTCTGCCCCCTTCATATGCGGGGGGAGGCCCTGCTGCAAAGTTATGGTTGGGAAAAAAATGCATTTCTAAGGAGAAGGGCATGAAAATTTAATTTAATGTTCACCTTCGGTAATTTTGTGTCTTATTGTTCAAGGCAATTACCATAAATCTGCATATCAATAAGCGGGGGACAGATGCCTGCTGCCCAGTGCTTGCCAATCAAGTCTGCTGAGAAGTGACAGATGGGAGGTGAGCAGAACCTTCTCTCAGGCCCATTAGGAAGGACTTGGGGGGTCCCAGGTGCACCTCACTAATGGTGGGTGCAGTGAGCCCTAGCGTCCTGGCTCTGTCCCAACACAGAATCCCTTCTGTGGGGACCTCGGGGACCCCTCCATGCAGGGGGCTGGTCTCTGTCATTTGCCCTTGAACTGTGGCTTTTCCTTCTCCCAACCATGCCTCAAGTGGGAGGTTTAGGCCAAGTGCTGGGGCATCAGATGCTGTTCCAGAGGCCGTGAGGCATCCGTGTGGTCTCGACTTGCTTGGTGCTCTGGGGTGGAAGGAGCGATCGATTCCTGCACCTACTGGGCCAGCCCCGGAGAGTCTAGGTTTACTCCGGTTTGCGACAGTCCAAGACGCCACTTTCACAGTATCAGAGCCCATCTCAGCTGTGCCCTCTTGCCATGAGAGTGACCTGCTGGGTGTCAGGGTTCAGAATCTGCTTCCAATGTTATAATTCGGTTGACTGGTTTCTGGGGCCAGGTCTCCCCCATAAACCTTTGGGCTTTCCTGGCCACAGCAGGGCTCAAGTGAGGACAAGTTGAGCCACAACTCTGGGGAGCCCCGAGGTGCTCCCTCATTTCATTCCTCTGATGTGGTAATGATGAGAGTCCTCCTCCTTTAGGGCAAAAGTTCATTTCCCATAATGCCTGCACCCCAAGTTTCCAGGATCTCAGCTCACTGCAGCCAATGCAACAGATGAATGAGAAAAGCTTTGTTTTTTAAACGGCAGTTTTTAAGATGGAAAAGAAAATGAACCGACTTCAAGGAAGCTTAAAACACACATAAAAAGAGTGTAGACTTGCGGGGTTCTCAGCTTGATCTATTTTCTGCTTTAAAGTTCCTCGTGCAGGGAAGGGCTCCGCGTTTCATGGTCCTGAGACGCCTTTGAAAGTGACTTTGAAAGGAAATGGTTCGAGTCTGGGGTGTGGCTGGAGATTCTATTGATGTCTCGTCCCAGTGCTCTCCCATCACCTCAGGATCCTGCTGCCCCACTCTAGCTTCATTGGTTTGTCATCATGTCCTGCACCACTCCAGGCCTGGGTGGCTGAGTCGTGTCCCGAGAAGGCAGATGTCACCAACCCAGGCCCCAGGTGACATCAATGACATGGTGTGAGGCCAGGCAAGATGGTGCCACCCTTAATGGGATGAATGATCCCTGCTCTGGGGGTTCCTGGCTGGGCCATGTGAGCTCTGAGTTCACACTCCCTGAGGGGCCACCCTGAGCCCCACGACCCTCTCTATGGCATCCCGCTATGCCACCTTCTTCCATACCCAGCTCAGAACCCAACTGGTGCTATTCTGGCACTGAATCCAGCTGTCCCAGCATGGCCTGGTTGACCCTCAAGGGCTTCTAGGTGAGACTGGAGTCCAGTTTCCTGTCTGGGAACAGCATGTATCCCTCCCCGTACATGCTCAGGAGTGTCTCCTTCTCATGAGACACTGGCTTTCTGTGGAATTTGGGTCCCGTTAGTACCCCTGAGCTCGTGACAGGAGGTGGGTAGATCTAAGGATTTGGGGGTGGTGTTGGGGGTAGATCTGCAGCAGGGGGGGTCTGCAGAGTCCAAGGTCTCTGGCAGGACTGTGTCCTGTCTCTGAAGCCTCTGCTCAAGGCCGGGCATGCAGGCTCTATGAATGAGGAATCTCGATGAACCTTCCCCAGTTCCCCCAAGACATCCCTTCTTTCCTTAGAATGACTCTGGGGTCCCTCAATAGAATCCTCAGCTGGGGACCATCCCAGCTGCTGGCTCCTAGGTTTCCCCCCAAGATGGCAAGACTGAGATTCGAGGTTGTGTGTGTGTGTGTGTGTGTGTGTGTGTGTGTGTGTGTGTGTGGGAGGGGGGAGGCAGGCACTTACCGGCCATCTGCTGAATGCCGCTGAAGGCGCCCAGGTTACTGGAGGAGGTGGCTTGCTGCAGGAGCTGCGAAGAAAGGGGGAGGGTTGAACCTGGGGATCTTGTGTGTATGGCCAGCTCTGCTGCCCCAGCACACTGGCAGCTCTGGTCTCTGCCTGGATGGATGGTTCTAGACTAGGGGTTGTAAATCCTTACTAATGCCTCATCTCCCTTAGGAGGAAACTTAGTCACACTCCAGGGGTTCGATCAACTGAGGCCAAGTGGCGTGAATAATGGCTGCTCCTCATGTCTCTCTAGGCCTCCTGTACCCTTCCCTGGTCTTAACTCCCACTTGTCGACACAACAACATAGACAGACACACTGGTTGTATCCCAGCTGCCCCTTTTGTCATTTCTTTTTTGTTTTGTTTTGTTTTTGGTCACACCTGGCAGAGCTCTGGGGTTATTCCTGGCTCTGTGTTCAGAAATCACTCCTGGCAGACTCCAGGGTTCCGATGGGATGCCGGGAATCACACCAGAGTCTGTCCAGAGTTGGCCTCCTGCAAGGCAAGTGCCCTACTGCTATGCGATTGCTCTGGCCCTATCCGTCATTTAGTTTTTTTTTTTTTTTCCTTTTTTTGGTTTTTGGGTCACACCCGGTGATGCTCAGGGGTTACTCCCAGCTATGCGCTCAGAAATCGTTCCTGGCTTGGGGGGCCATATGGGATCGAACCCAGGTCCATTCTGGCAAATCCCCTACCGCTGTGCCATCACTCAGGACTCTCCCATCCTTCATTTCTATTCATTTCCTCCTTTCTGGCACCAGAACAGAATGTCAGGACTGCAGGTGCTATTGCTGCAGACCCTAGACCCTATTCCTCTGCACACCCACGCTCCTGTAAGATATCCTCAGATCCACCTGCTCTGCATGCCCGAACCCCTGTAAACCATCCCTAGATCCACCTGCCCTGCACCCCTGCTGCCTGAAAACACCCTGACACTCACTTGTTCTGCACACCCACACCCCTGCAAACCACCAATATCCCTTTGCTCTGTACACCCTCACCCCTGCAAACCACTGAGTCTCAAGAGTTGTGCATGCCTGCACCCCTGTGAAGCAGTAACAGAGGGGTCAGGCTGGGGCCGCACTGCCGGATCCTCCCGAACATGTTCCTCCCTTCCCCGTGGGAGAAGGCAGGGCGAAGCCCTAGCTGTGGCCTTGTAATGATGAGTCTGAGCAAAGTGCACTTCATTGGATCTGGACACCACTGCAGACAGGGCCTCAGAGATGGGGTGGGGGTTTAGGGTATAGGAAGAGTTGGGGACTGGGACTGAAATGTGGGAGCGGGGTGCTGAAGCTGCACAGATGGCAAGCCAGCGCCCAACTTGGGCATTCTTCAGGGTGTTATATGGTGTGAGAGGCACTTGGATTTCGGCGGGTAGTGAAGGTGCTGTCAGGGGCAGAAAAGGGTCATAAGGCACAAGTAGGAGAAAAGGAGAAGTAGGAGGAAGAGGGTGAGGAGAAGGAGCTGGTGGCCAAAGCGCCTGACACGAAGCAGGGCCTAAGATTAGGAAACCCGGGCCGGAGAGATAGCATGGAGGTAAGGCGTTTGCCTTTCATGCAGGAGGTCATCGGTTCGAATCCCGGCGCCCCATATGGTCCCCTGTGCCTGCCAGGAGCAATTTCTGAGCCTGGAGCCAGGAATAACCCCTGAGCACTGCCGGGTGTGACCCAAAAACCAAAAAAAAAAAAAAAAAAAAAAAAAAGATTAGGAAACCCCTGAAGTGCCTCAGCGAGATTAGCCCCTGCTTATTTACCCAGGTAAATAATGTGTCTTGTGGCACCGTCTTGAGTGGTCAGTGCTGAGTCCAGCATCTGGGTCTGAGGGCTCTGAAAAGTGGGCAGGAGATGCCAGGATGGCAGATGCTATTGTTGCCTGCACCACAAGCCCCATGGAGTGCTGACCACAGAGGAGCAGAAGTGTCCTGTGGCCAACGGGGAGCAGAGGGGTCCCATGCGCCATGGGAGGCTCTTCCTGGAGCCCAAGCCTGAGGCAGGTCCTGGAGTCTGGTCCCAGCTGTGTTTTAACACATGCAGGCACTGGGTAGTGAGTGGACAGTTAGAGTAGAATGGCCTGAGATGGGATATAGTCATCTGGGCTAGTGTGACCAGGACTTTATGGTTCCTGCAGGGATGGTTGGGTCACAGAGGAGGTGCCTGCCTGTCTGTCCGTCCACGAGTTTATTCCCCCTACCCAGCACACCCACACTCACCGCCAGGTACTGCGGGGTGAGGCCGCCCAGGCCGGTCAGGTTCCCCCACGTGGCAGTGTTGAGCTGTTGCATCTGCTGGGCCAGTTGCTGCTGCAGGCGTCGCTGCTCCTTGTCCTTCTGCGTGTCAGCGAACTTGACCACGATGGGCGAGGAGCAGCCCTGGGGTCAGACACAGCGGAAAGCGGGGACTGGTTACGGCCCGGCCAGGTACCTGCTCCAAGGTGGCGCCCTGCACCAACTTCTAGGGGAGCCCGAATGTCTTCTCTGAACATGGGGCCTCTAGGGATGCTGCTGGGGCTGGGTGGCCAGTGTTGCCTTCTGCTGCTCTGGCTATTAAACTGTCTCCACTCTTGGCTTCTGGAATCTTCCTTTCACCTTGCCTAGACAGAAGCCCCTAAAGGTGGTCTGTAGGGGACTCCAGGCTTGGTTGGTCTGTGAGCGGGGCTGGTAGGGCAGGTAGGGCACCCATGGGCAGTGGCAAGGCAGAGGCTTCAGTGTCTCCACTTGCCAGATAGGCTTCCTGAGATGGCAGCAGTGAAAAGGAAGCAGCCCTGGACTATGCTGGGGGAACCCTGGCTGAAAGGAGAAGTTACAGGCCACAGAGCAATGGGCCATGGGCCACAGAGCCACGCAGGCCCTGGCTCTTCGTCCTCTGGGCATCATCATCTGCCTGCTCTACCCTGCTTGTGGCTACGGAGTCCCTGATGCTCCTCGCTATTCTAGCAGCTTCTTTCGTCCAGAGATGGGGCAGGCAGGTGGAGGGTGGCCCCTGAACTGTGCCTGAATAGAGCAGATGCCAGGGCCTTGTTCCTCAGGCATGGAGCCTTCCTTGGGGGCACACTCAGCAGAAGCTCCTTCCTCTCTGCCCCTTGCCTGCCAGCATGGCTTGTCACCATAAAAATGGTTGTGTGTTGCTGAGGGGAGAAGTCCTTCTACCCCAGTGAAAAATAGAAAAGCAGTGCGACTGATCCATGCCTTCTCTTCCCTTCCTTGGGGGAAGTTTCACCCTCTTTGCAGATGGGTCTTCCCTCCCTTCATGGGCCATAGGGTCTCCCCTGCTCTGCTCCAGCTACTATGAGGAGTGGGGTGAGTGGGGGCCAGATGTGTGTGTGGTGGTGGGGTTCAGGGACTGGGTGGAGTGGGGAGTGTACCTGTTGGGAATCTTGCTGCAGCCTGTTTTTGCTCAGCTGGCAGCCCACCCCAAAAGGAATCGCAGCCAGTCGGGGGTTGGGTCAGGGCTGGGGACAGACATGGCTGCCACCTCGCTGGGAATCAGCTGGACTGTGGGGGGTTTCATCCCCCCAAAAAACCCCATCAAAAAAAGTCCAGGGCCAGAACAAGAGCACAGTGGTAAGGCATTTGCCTTGCACAAGGCAGACCCAGGGGGGACCTGGTTCAATCCCTGGCATCCCATATTGTTCCCTGAGCCTACCAGGAGCGACTTCTGAGTGCAGAGCCAGAAATAAACCCTGAGCACTGCTGGATATGGCCCCAAAAACAAACAAACAAACAAAAAACATAGTCCACAGCGGCTAAAAATCAGGCCAGTAATGACCCTTGTTCAAAAACAATGGCTGTAAAGGCCATTGAACCCAGGAAAATGGAAAGGAGATGGAAGAGCAAGAAAAAAAAATCAGCCTCACAGGGCAAAAATGAGCCTTTGCTCCTGAAACGCCTTTTTTTTTGGAGTTCATGTCCCCCTCAGGTGGCCTTCTCAGCTCTTCAGTGACACGGTGTGAGAGGCGAGGTAGGCATGGGGGAAATCAGGCTCTGGTCTGGAAAAAGGACAGACTGTTGTCCAAGTTTAAATTCAGAAGTAGGACATGGAAACCAGACAGTCCAGGGTATGGCGGGAGGTCTCCCCTCTGCTAAACTCGGTGTCAGGCTTTAAAAACAAATTCCCAAGGCTTATAGATAGAACCAAGGGGCTTGAAGAACATGCCCTCCACCAGCCTGATGCCTTTCGGGAGGGATATGTGCTCTTGGAGGCCCCCAAAAGTTCTGGAGAGCTCTGTGCAGTCACCTGGAAATCAATCAGACCCTCCAGAGGTCACCATGCTCTGAGCTTTCTTTGAGGTGCATGTGTGCGTGATAGTGGGGATGTCAGGATAAGGAGTTGGGCATGGCAATGCTTCCATTTTTTGCAGAGCTAAAAAAAATATATGTTCAAAGTGAAAACCTGGGAATCACCTGATGTCAAAACCATGAAGGATGACACATACATGGAGGAGAATTAAAGTAGGCAATGATCTTGTTTTCCTATGAGAACTTTTTTTCCTCTCCCAATAGCAACATGTGTGGTGGGTCATGGGACCAAAGCGCCCTAACAAACAAACTGCTTTCCTCAAAGCAGTGGGCTGGGAAGGGACTGGGACACAGCGTGACTTCTGGGGGTACCTAATTCTGGGCCCCTAATCCTGCTGCTCATCTCTTAGCTTGGCCAGAGGGGACTAAAGGGGAGGGGAGAATGTCTTAAAAAAGCACTGAAAGGAAAGCACAGTGATTATATAAGATCTGTGAAGAATAGCAAAGGCAAAATGAGGTTTGGAAAAAGACAATAAATAAGGCTTTGCAATGCTGATATTAAAACTCAGAGAAGTACAGGGAACACAGAATGACAGGGCCATGCACACGCTCCCCGTCCCCCCACCCCCCTCCTCCAGGGCTGGCTGTCAAAAAGTCGCCCACAAAACGTGACGCCGAGTGACCACTGAGCTCCCAGCATGCTTTGGGAAATGCAGCATTGCAAAAAAAACAAACAAACAAAACAACAAACAAAACAGACAAAAATATGACCCCACCCCTCCCAAAAAAGGAGGTTTTAAAAAAAAGTAGAAGCTCAAACAATTAAATATTTTTGCATATGAAATAGAATGGAAGTTTTCTTTTTCTTTTTATCGGCCCCAAGGTGAAAACGTGACTTTAGTGAACACAAGGCCACCTCCAGGAAGGTCATCTGAACACAGATACACTTTACATGGTACAGCAGAACATGCAGGCCCGAGTGGTCCAGTCAGACAGCACAGGAGAAGGAACAGCGTATTGTTCTCGGAATGCTTTTGTGCAAAATTCTGAAAGGCCATGACCCAAATCACAGACGAAAAGTACAGAGCCATCCACTACACTTGGGGGGGGGACCCCGCACCCCTAATGTTCTTCCCTGAGTGCCACCATTGGAGGCCCAGTGGGAGCCTTTCTGGGGCTGGTGAGGGCAGTTTGGACACTAGGAGCCAGCCCTGGGTTTTCTGGGGGGTGTCCTCCATCCATGAACACTGTCATAGCTCGCTTAGAGCGAGGAAAAGAAGAGCTCTGAGGAGAGCAAATGGGCCCCGCATTCGACATCAGTGCAGCGAGGGAGTCTCATGACAGCATTGGGCAAAAGCAACAATTTAGAGTTGGGGGGCGGGGTATAGAGGGGCGAGGTGGCTGGCAATATTTATTCATACCAACCAACCCTGGGCCCAGGAGGTGTTTAAACTCTCCTGGTGCCACACACAGCCGGGCACTGGGTCCCAAGGCGGCATCAACTTGACAGTGTAAAGGCCTTGGGTGCTTCTGTCATCAGAGGCTCCCAACAAGAACAAAAAAATAATAGTGGTGTGGGGGGAAATAGGGCAGAACAAGTGCAAGGTTTACTAAATGCATTTCAAGTCATTAGGGAAAAGAAGGAGAAGAGGACGGGGTTGGGGAGAGAGAGAGAAAGAGAAAGCAGGAGAGAGGGGAAAGGAGTAAGGGAGGGAGAAAGGAAGAGGAGGAGAGAAAGGGGTGTCCCAGGATGGGCGGGGACAGAGAGAGGGGTGAAGTGGGCAGCGAGCGGGCTGGCAGAGGCTGGAATCCGTGGTCGCCATGTGAACGATCCGCAGCGGAGAATAGAAGAGAAGTGCGTTACCACCCCCCATCACTTGCACAAAGAAAACAAGGAAAAAAGGGCAGATGATACAGTACCTCCATGGTCTGAGACTGGTGCATGGCTTTGATTGCATTCTGTGCCATTGCCCTTGTAGAAAATGTGACAAACGCACAGCCTGTGAGGGGACAAGGGGGACAGGGAGCAGGAAAGACAAAAAACAACAAGACAAAAGGGTTGGACGCTTGTTAAACCAACACAAGTCTACGAGAACCGCCACAGGACGACAATCGTTCTCAGTAGTACAGAGAAATCAAATCGGCTTCTCTTGGGGCTGCCTGCTTGCCGCTGCCTTTATTTTTACTCCCGGCGCTGACTTGCTCCCTGACCGAAAGCAGAAAGATCCAGCATATTGTCAGTTGAGTGGGCTAAGATGGAGACTCGGGCGGGGGCTGAGGGGAAGTTGGGTCTTTTTTTTTTTTTTTTTTCTTTTCAATTTTTTCCTTTTCCTGAGGAGCCACAGGGTTGGAAATGATTAAGATCTCGTTTGCATTTTTCTAAACTCAAAAATTGCCAGCTCTCTCTCTCTCTCTCTCTTAATAGTTTCTCCTTAGCTGATCATCATTACTTGAGGCATCCACACAGTGAGGGCTTGATCTTCCACATTCCGGGGGTGATTTGAGAGGAAGGTGGGAGGTGGGGGTTGGGGGGAAGGCAGCACAGAATAAAATTTTCACACCGAGGAGGGTAAATTAGCAAATCAATTCCGGGAGCTCCAATTGTACTTAGAATATACATCTCGGTATACCTGGGCGCCTTTCCAACGCACACGAATATAGCCCCAATCTCGTCCAAACCACTTAGCTGTAATTCTTCATGAACAAAAAAGGGCAGAGGTTGTATTTCTCTAGATATTTTGGTGTATACAGAAGAAGGAAAATCAGATATGCATCCAGGGTCTTATTGGTGAAAAGCTCTACCGACTTCCCCAAGGCACATATCTCCGAGGACCAGTGGGTGTGTCTGTTGGACCCCAGACAGCCTGTGCTTCTCTGGTGGGGAGGGGGAACTGTGTTCAGCTTCTCAGGGCTTCTGCATCCCAAGCTACAACCCACCCAGCCTTGTGCCTCCCTTGTGTCCCTGTCCTGGCTACTGAGAGTGGTGTGACCACCACGTAGGCTGCCGCTTCCAGGACTCTCACTCTCCCCTGGCCTTTCATCTAATAAAATTGTAGCCTGCAAGAAGCTGCATTTCATCCAGTATGCATCTTGGAGCTTCCTGGGAGAGTCTGTATGGTGTGGCTAGATGCAAGGCCACAGCACCCCAGGAAATTGAACTCTGGCAAGGTTGGCAAGGCGTGGTCCTGTCACCCAGGGTCATGAGTGACCGTGAGAGTAAGTTGATTCTGGCATTTTGAGCGCAAGGGCATGGTTTGAACTTGGGTCTCCAAGAAGGATGCTGTGTTGCACTTGGTTTCCCGAGCCATTAGGATTATTGCTGCTTCAGAGGTGCCCAAGTGAGCACCTACAGCTACTGATATAGGGGGGTGGGCATCAGCCCTTTGGGTGTGTGAACGCAGGATTCTGGCTTCAACCGTGGGACATCAGTGTCCCCCCCAGGAACCCTGCTCTGAGATTTGCCCACATCCATTCAAGTTAGCGTCAGTCCACACTGCCTTAGCACCCATCAGCCCAACAGTGCTTAGAAGACCCTAAGAACCCAAATTACAGCAACATGAGTCAGGAAATTGGATGCATCTTTTTGGGGGGGCATCAGACTAATTTTCATTTTATTTTAGTTTTGGTTTTTGGGTTCCACCTGGCACTGTTCAGGACTTACTCCTGGCTCTGCATGCAGGGGTAACTCGTGGCGAGCTCAGGGGACCATAGGGTATGCCAGAAATTGGACATGGGTTGACAGTGTGCAAGGCCAGCACCCTCCCTGGTACTGTACTATTGCTCTGGCCCATGGGCTCATTTTTGTTTGTTTTGGGGCTGTACCTGGAGTGCTCAGAGGTTACTCTTGGCTATGCCCTCAGGGATCATTCCTGGCAAGTTTGGGGGACCATGTGAGGTGCTGAAGCTTGAACCCAGATTGGCATTTTGCAAGGCAAAAGTCCTCCTGCTGTGCTATCGCTCTGGCCCCTCCGTGGGCTTCTTTAAATCTGCAAAACCTGAACTGTGGGTCATTTCCCTCCCTTGGTAACACCAACTTCCAGAAACACAAGTCAAGGGCACCATGAAGACACTGAAGCCCAAAGTGGCCCTCAGCCTGTCCAGCCCCAACAGGGCCTGCTGGAGAAGCCTGTTGCCTGCTTGGATTGAAAGGGCTTGGCCACTCTCAGAGGAGCCTGGACCAGTGAATCAGAGTGGGAACCACGACAGGCCCTCAGCTGGTCTCCTGCCCTGGCATTTGGCTCTCTTGAATTTACCAGAGATAAGTCCCAATTCATCAGCAAACCTTCGACACCAAAGTGCGTTACAGAGGAGATGCTCAGCGGCCTGTTTCCTTTTCTGTTTCTTTGATGGTTCCCCCACCCTACTGGTTCCCCCACCCTAGTTGTTGGAGTCCAAGGTCAGGTATACTCTGAACCCCCAGGACTGGCTCCTTCTCTGTGCTTCTTCTCACTCCCCACTGTAGGCTCTGCCCCAGTTCCCCAAGGAAGGTAAATGCATTGCTGAAGCCTATAGAAAGTTCAATAAGAGTCACTAAGTCACAGTCGATGGCCTGGCCACAGTCCCGGGGCAAACAGAATGTGGGTGAGGCACTTTGTGAGAAAGTTTGTGAGAAAGACAGAGACCTAGAGAAGGTCCCTGAAGGAAGAAAAAGGATTTAGCCAGAGAACAAGAAAATTCCCCGAGGGCCACTTGAATGGTCGGGAGGGTACCCCTTCTTCTTTGGCTCCATCAGCCTGGGTTGATGCTTGTAACTGTCCCCATGTAATCTAGGGAAGGGGGGAGAGAGATAGGAGAGAGAGAGAGAGAGAGAGAGAGAGAGAGAGAGAGAGAGAGAGAGAGAGAGAGAGAGAGACTCACTCTCCTGGTCAGGGTATACTATTGTGTCTAGAGAGACAGGGACCGGGGATGAAAGAAGGAGGAACCCGCTTCTGTTTCTCTGCAGTCAGTTCAGGCTTTGGAGCCAAGCACTTTCTGGTTAGGATCCTGCTGACCTGTGATGTTTTCAGAAGTCAGGAGGTATCCGCTGCCCTGAGCCCAGGTTTAATGTCCTCTGCAATGCCCCTGCCCATACCGGGCACTGCTCTGGTGACCAGCCATCTGAGGATGCCACCAAAGGGGCTGACGCTTCACGGGGGTAGGCACAGCTCTGGGCAGAACTGCCGTCTGAGGGCAGGGGTCCTGGCCTGGTAGCTGAGAAGGTTCTAGATGCCAGAGGGGCTGTGCTAGCAGGTGGTTCTCTGTCTACTGAGCAGGAACTAGATGTTACTTTAGGGCTATTGTCACGTCGGGCAGTCTGTGGACAGTTGGGACGTGCCTGGCAACTATTTCACTGTCTCCACTAAATGGTATGGAAGGAGCTGAGTTGCTCTCATTTCAATGGGGACAGCCGTCTCGCTGCTCAAACCAAGGACACACTTGGCTGGGGAAGAAGGGTCTTTTATTTTATTTTTTGGTTTATTTTTAGGGCCACACCTGGCAGTGCTCAGTGGTTCTCCCTGGCTTCTGACTCGGGAATCACTCCTGGCAGACTCATGGGACCCTATGGGATGCCAGGAATTGAACCTGAGTTGGGTGTATGCCAAGCACACGCCCTCCCTGCTACGCTATGGATGCAACCCCAAGAAGAAGGGTTTCTAGGTGCAATTTCCTCTGCCCCTGGGCTCTGTCACAGAGAGGAAGACCTGGGAGGGGGGTGGACTTGCCATTTCATTCAGATGGCTGCTTTTGTGGAGGGCTACGGGGACTATAGGATTTGGAGAGCAGAAAGCAAAGGAGAATGCTTGCTCAGAACCACAGACAACAATATGAACAAAAGCTGAGGCATGACTGTGGGCCCTGTGTTCTCTCTCTCTCTCTCTCTCTCTCTCTCTCTCTCTCTCTCTCTCTCTCTCTGTCTGTCTTTGTTTCTGTCTCTCTGTCTCTGTCTCTTGTCTCTTCCTCCCTTTCTCCCATACCCCCCACCCTGCCCCTGTCCTGGGTGCAGCCAAGGGGCCACTTCCACCTATGCAAGGCTCATCTGGCAGCCACCCTAAACCCAACTGGGTAAATGCTGCCGTGTACCACCAATGGTTCACACAAGAAGGTTTCCTTCATAGACTAGCCGCAGCCTGAGAAGACAGCTCACTCCTTGCTGCTCTTGCCTAGGGGCAGGGCTCAGCAAACAGCCTCATAAGGCTGTGGGTGGGGTTCATGACTGAGGGCTGGCTTGTGTGCAGGCTTTCTTGGGGCTATCATACTGGTAAAGTGCCCGTGAGGGGAGCCTGTGAAAATCCCTGGGGTGAAGTGACAAAGTGCAGCTAGGACCCAGGGTGGGGATGGGGAAGGCGGGGCCAGGTACAGGTGGGATGCAGGTGCCCTCTGAATGCTTGGGGACCAGCCTGCTGCAAGGCTAACCAACCTGCCCCTTCTGTCTGCCACAGCTCAGTCCTCATACCCCAGCAGACAAAGAAAAGCAAATGAAGAGCTAATAGGCAACCCCAGGGGTACAGAAAAACATCTTCCCAAGTCCTGTAGGTTCATCGCAGGAGCACTCCAGATGCAGGAGCACCCCAGATTCCACGGAGATATTCTTAAGTTTTGATTTTTGGACCACACATAGCAGTGCTCAGGGGTTACTCCTGACTCTGCTCTCAGAAATTCCTGGCAGGATCGGGGGACCCTAGAGGATGCCTGGGATTGAACCCAGTCAAGACAAGGTACAAGACAAAAGCCCACCCCAATGTGTTATTGCTCCAGCCCCAGCAGGGAGATCCTTGACCTCATGGCAGTGGGGCCAAACAGGTCCACAGACTCGGAGAGGAGAGTGGGTTGGGGAGCAAGGACCTGAGGAAGCATCCCCCAAACTGTCCTGAGGGGGCTTCAGGGCATAGAGGTGTAGGGCACACATTTGAGGAAATGCACCCACTGGCCCAGGCTGAGGTGCTGTGGGTTTCTGGGGAGTTGGAGAAGAGTGGCACATACTTGTCACATGGGGAAGGGGACGGGGGAGTTACAAGGCCGAGTGAAGTGGCCTGGCCAACAGAAGGGTCTGACAAGGCATGGGCACAAGTAGGGGCCAGGAGGTCTTGGTGAGAGTTGAAAGGAACTGCAGGGTCTTTCTGACCCAGGGCCATACTGGCTTGTATTTCTTGTGTGGGGCCAGGGAGGGGCACAATGCTGCCTGCTGGACACATCTTGCCCCATCTCTGAAGTGGGTATGTAGTGGAGGAGAAATGCCTTGGAAGCCTGGACTATCTGCTGCCTTCCCTTCCCTCATCCTGAGGGTTCAGGTGAGAGAGAGAGGAGGCTCAGACAGGGCCCATAGGCAGCCCCTAGTCTGTGGCAGCACAACTGGGCCCCCCTATTCTTGTACCCCTTTCCCTCTGCCTTAAAGGTACTTTTTCAGGTTGGTCCAGCACCTCTGCTCACCCTGTATTTATCTGGGTTTGACTTTTGGGCCACATCTGGCTGGGCTCGGGGATCACTCCTATGCAGTGCTCAGAATCTAATCTGACTCACCCACATGCCAGGCAAATGCCTTCACCCCAAACTATGTCTCAGGCCCCGTAATGGGCTTTTTGAAAAGGTCTGGGCCTGAGATTCAGAGCCATGAGCAAATGAGCACTGGGACCCTCACCAACTCCTGCCTCACTTCCTCAAACCCCTTCCCCTTCTGAAGCACTGGTAGGGTCTGGGCTCTGCAAGGCTGCCCCTCCTTTCTCTGCACTCCAAGCCTGGGAGCAGAGCCGGTAGCTGTTGTTTCCTGCCCTAATGCCTCGAACCACACAAAGGGTCCAGATGGGGCGTGTGGGGGCGGTGGTGCTCGATGTCCTCCCACCTGGCTCTGGAGTGTTAGTGCTGGAGAAGCTTGCCCTGGTACCCAGAAAGCGACGGCAGGTAATCATGCCGCCGAGCTGATCCCGCGTGGGACAAGGGGCACCTCTGGGGTGCTCAGGAGGATGGGGTGACCCTGGCAGGCCAGTGGCTGCTCCTTCTGCTGTTGGTCCCTGAGGCCGGGCTCTGGTGGGGACAAGGAGGTCCTAGTGGCAGATACACCTGGCCCTTCCCTATCTCTGCCTCTAGGCCCCTGTGCTCTGGCTCTCAGGGACTAACCTGTCTTGCTCTCCCCGAGGCCACCCTTGGCTTTGGATCCTGCCTCTGAGGCCCTGGTGTCATGAGCACTGAGCAGAAGACAGCAATGGGCACATGGCTGGGCTTCTCAGGGCTGCCTCGCCCTGTTCCGACCTCTTTCCCCAACTGATGTCCAGAATTGCTGCCAAGGGCTGGGCAGGACAGGCACCTGGTGTTGACCCACATGCCACTGTGCTGGCCCCCGAGATTGGAACTGGGTGCCCTCCTGGGCCTCACTCACCTCGGCTTAGCCCATCGGGCCCCCGCAGGATGCGGCATTCTTCGATCTGGCCAAAGGGCGAGAACATGACCCGAATGTCGTTCTCGTTGCATTTCTTGGAGACCATCCCTATGAACAGCTTCCGATCCTCCACGGCTGTGGGCAGAGAGCACTGTGAGAGGTGCCCTGCTTTCACACTGTCATATGCCTACTTGAGGGGTAGGGTGGCCCAGACCTTCCCCCCAGCTTGCCCTCCTGCTCTTTTAGTTGTCCTTCTAGAACACTCCACCCCCTCCTCCTTGGTGTTTGCTCAGGCAGGAAGCACCTTGGTGGGGAGGGAAGGTGTTGAGGAAACTGCTAACTGAGGAGGTGAGAGACAATTTTGGAGGTGGATTTGAAAGACAAAGGCCAGGAGAGGCTGAAACCAGAAGATGTGGGGGAGTTGACAAGCAACCTGCCAGCACCTCCAATCCATTTTGACCCGGGGATGCCAACAAAGGGGGCGAGATGCATGGATTTAAGAGCGTTTTTTTCCTACAAGGCTCTCCTGATCCTGGTCAGAGGCGAGTGGGACCCAGCCTCTGTGCAGCACACAAACAGGCAGCCTCTGTGTAGGTTGTTGGGGTAACCTTAAAGGGCAGGGCTTCAGAGTCTGGGGGCAATGAGGGTCTGGGTGCAGGTTCTCACACACACACACACACACACACACACACACACACACACACACACACACACACACACACACACACACACGGCTGGATGGACTGAGCACTGGTGGGTGCTTCTCGTTGCATGACAATGTTTAGGTGGGACCAGCCCTGCTGGATTGCAGAGTGGAGGAGGAACTGCATGGGGCCAATTCCTGCCATCCCCAGGAACACAGCATGCCCCGTGGTCCAGCTGCGTGCAGGGCGACAGTCACAGGCTGCTGGTGACACTTTCTTAGGGGTCCAGGGATGCCCAGGGGTTACTTTTGGTTCTGTGCTTGCAAATTACTCCTGGTGGTGCTGAAGGGACCCTATAGGAGCCTGGGTCTTATATAGGAACCTGGGTCATCCATGTGCAAGGCAAACACCCTCCTGGCTGTGCTAGTGCTCCATCCCCAACCTCCAGTATTTTCTTGCTGATCCCAAAACAGGTTTTCTGTCAGGGGGAGGCTCCGAGATGTGAATCTGCAGAGAAGTTCCAGAGCTGAAGTGCCAGCCTTGGGGAGGGCAGAGATCCCAGGTAGCACCAAACCTGCCTATGCCTGTTCCTCCTCAGGAAGAGCCACCCTGTCCCTTTCAGAGCACAAATGGAGTTCCAGACTGAGGACTCCTGGTCCTCCAGCGTCTGTGCTCTCTGTCTATGCCCATGGTGGAAGATGATGGACAGTCAGGTTGGCAGTCTCTGGGGTTTCTTTGGGAAAACCCTGCGCTTCCCCAGACCCTTCTGTGATTATAAGAAGAGGCATATGGGTCCTGGGATGTCCCATCCTGATGGCAGAAAGTGGGGAGGCTTCTGCAGTGAGGGAGCATATCTTTCCCTGGAGTCAGGTGGGGTTTGTCCCTCACTAGTGAATGAACTGAGTCAGGGGCCAACGTTAAGGCCCCCCCCTTGTGTTGCTTTCTGAGAAAGTGGCCTTTCTGGGCTTCTTCTCTGGGTCCAGAGGGCCCAGCGCTGCCTCCTGTGGACTGTTGCTCTCACAGGAGGGAACAAAAACAGAGATCCTCTTGTGCCTCAGTTTGCACTGAACCTGAGACAGCCATGACCTGGCTCTGAAGGGAGACCAAACAAAGTCCACCTCATTCTAGCCATGGTCCATGTCTGGGCAGTATAGATAGGGCCGAGGTAGCCCTGAGCCCAACATGATCATCAGCTGGATGACCACAGAGCATCCCTGTCCACCCAAGCTGTCACTGGCCACACAGGTTGGCCACACAGATCATGTTTTATATTCAAGGGCCCTGGAGCCATGTCCGGTGATATCCTCATTGGCCCACCAGGACGAGAGCAAAGGGTCTCTACCTTCCCAAGAGGAAAGCAGCCATGGGCGACCTTTCCTTCCCGTCTTCTTCCCTCAACTTTACTTCAGCTGCAGGGGTGCACACTTACCGTTGGATTTCTCACTGTCTGCGGGTTTCATCTGGATGGGATGATGCATCTGAGGAGAGAAAAGGGACAGAGTTGGGTCAGGCAGGCTGGCAAATGGTATTACTGAAGAGTCCCGTACTGAACCCGCCCTCACTTGAGCTTGAGCTGGATAACTCCGAAGGCTCGTTTTGGGAACCATTTGTTGACATGAGGGGAGGGGGTCTCCTGCCAGCTCTGGGACCCTGGTGCTAGAGCCAGTCCTCTGCTGTCAGACTTAAGTTTGCAGTCTGAACTCCATAGAAAAGTCATCCTGCTTGGGCACGGTGATGTAGGGGGAGCTGGAGTCTAAGGAAAAGGATGATGGTATCCCACAGAAACACCACCAGCCTCTCCATCAAGATCCAGGGAGAAATAAAGGTCATAAAGACTTCTCAGGTAGCTCAGTCCTGGCTGATCCTTTTGGGGCCTTCACAGAAACTGAGAAACTTCTTATGTAGATTCCCCAAACTCGTGTGAAGGCCATCCACCTATTCCCTCTGCCATAGGCAGCATCAACTTTTTGTCATCAAGAAAGAACCCTTGAAACTGAATTCTTGCTGGCTTTCTCTTATAAAATAGTTAGAGAAACTTCTAGAAACCCATCAGCTGTATTCACCTGCCCAACTGAACACACTGAGATCAGGCAAAGTCCTGTCTCTGCCCACACAAGGATGTTCTCATCCTTGCGCTCCCTCAGTGCTGACAGAAAACTCTCCATCCTGCAAAGCTCCGGTCCCCTTCTAACTGCAAAGCCAACTAAAGCCATTACAGAATGTGGCCCTGACAGACACGCTCAAACTGTGGCTCCAAATGCCTTGGAGAGGTGGAGCCAGATGACTGTCCTGTTCTTATCTGTGGAAAGCCACCATGCCCTCATCTGAGAGCCCTGAGCTCTCCAACTCTTAGTTGTTGGAGTTGCTTTGCCAGCCACGTTTATTAATTAGTGTCTGACATTTCCATCTCTCTGCACGGTGCAACCTCTCATAAAAATGCATGGTTTGATTGGCTTAGCAATGACAACTTCATTTATCCAAGACAAATAAATACCAGACCCCAACTCAGCAGCAGTCTTCCCCATTCATTCATTCAACTACCTTCTGATCTCTGGGATTCATGCTAACTAAACGAATAAAGGAGTTAACTAGCTTTCTTAATCATGTTTAAGCAAACTGATTAAGCATCCCCGCCCCCTCCATTTTTTTTTTTAATAAATGAGGCTGGCTTAAACACACACACACACACACACACACACACACACACACACACACACACACACACACACACACACACACACACACCCCAGATTCCCGACTAAAATTAGATGACAGGTTTAGGGGGAAATGCTTTTAGGACTATCTCCCCTCACCCCTGCTTAAGCCGCAGACACACAGGCCTGAAGAGCAGACCCACATCTCATTTTCAGGTAGTTCTGTTTGGTTTCCTCCTGCCTTCTGCCTCAGATCTGAACTTTGGCTGAAGCATCACCAGAAGCTTCTCTCCTCCAGGCTGCTAATTCCTGCAGACTTTGATTTCATTCTCTCTCTCTCTTTCTACTTTGCACCTTCTACTGGGATGTGTGAGAGCATTTACCAACTTTGGAAAGGACTTATTTATTGGCAGAGCTTTAGGAAATCATGACGATGGGTTGATTCCCCCCCTCCCCACATAAATATTCTTTATACCGTAGCTCAGCCCTTGGAAGAGCCAAATCAAGGCTTAGGCCCTTGTAAACATGGTGAGGCGCCAGCATAGAAATGTCACAAGTAAAAAGAACTCCAAGGAACAAGGCCTAGGGCTGAGGGTTTAAGGTCAGCTCTCTGCCTCAAGGACAATGCTTCTCCACAAAGTTAAGGTTAGCTACCATCAAGGGCAAGGTCACCTTTCCATCTTAAGGTTACCCCCTCCATCTCCAGGGCTTGGTTCCTGCTGGGAGAATTTTCCCTCTCCTCTGAGGATACTGAAAGTGGTCGGGGAAACTCCCTTTGCTCCATTTGTAGTGGGGAGACACAGGCCTGAGTCTCAGCAGGTCAGTTCTAGGACTCACAGTCCAGGCACTCTGTCCCTTTGATTGTGAGTCTCAAGAGCAGGGGCTGCTGCCCACCAGGATGGCCCCAAATTCACATGGAAGGGCCGTGCTTGCAGCCAGACACTGCTGAGTTCCACGTGAGTCTGGGTGTAGACAGGCGTTGTCCTTCTCCAAGTCTGTCTCTCCCATTTTGCTTCTGGTGGCAGGGCTGTTGTGGAGGGCAATTTAAGGCAAGTTGGCAGATGCTGCCCCCTGGTGTGCAGAGGATGCCACTGCGGATGAAGATGAGTCCCTGACTATAACATGGGACCATGTGAGTCTGCAAGAGGCACCGAGACAGAATCTTGGCCCCAACCTGCCCACAATATTGGGCTATGGGATGAGGAGGTACCTGCAGGTCGCCCAGTAGATAAGAACAGCAGGCATGGTGGATGGAGGATGCTTCCTGCTGGATTTTCTCTCACCAGAGACAGATTTGGAGACTTATTCTCAATGAACCATCTCCTTCCTTCCTTCCTTCCTCCTTCCTTCCTTCCTTCCTTCCTTCCTTCCTTCCTTCCTTCCTTCCTTCCTTCCTTCCTTCCTTCCTTCCTTCCTTCCTTCCTTCCTTCCTTCCTTCCTTCCTTCCTTCCTTCCTCCCTCCCTCCCTCCCTCCCTCCCTCCCTCCCTCCCTCCCTCCCTCCCTCCCTCCCTCCCTCCCTCCCTCCTTCCTTCCTTCCTTCCTTCCTTCCTTCCTTCCTTCCTTCCTTCCTTCCTTCCTTCCTTCCTCCTTCCTTCCTTTTTCTTCCTTCCTTCCTTCTTCTTTCTTCCTTCCTCCTTCCTTCCTTTTTCTTCCTTCCTCCTTCCTTCCTTCCTTCCTTCTTCCTTCTTCTTCCTTCCTTCCTTCCTCCCTTCCTCCCTCCCTCCCTCCCTCCCTCCCTCCCTCCTTCCTCCTTCCCTCCCTCCCTCCTCCCTCCCTCCCTTCCTTTCTTTCTTCCTATGAATTTGGGTTACACTGGGCAGTGGTACCTGCTCAGGGGTTACTCCTGGCTCTGCATTCAGAAATTGCTACTGGCAGGCTGGAGGGGGGCATATGAGATGCTGGGGATTAAATCCAGGGTTGGCCGAGTGCAAGGCAAATGCTCTATAGCTGTGCTATTGCTATGGTCCTGAACCATATATATATATTTTTTTAAAAAAGTATTTTACGTTGATTCTTCCCCCACCCCAATCCCTCAATGGACCATTCTTTTTTTCTTTTTGGTTGAGTCCACACCCAGCGGTGCTCAGGGGCTACTCCTGCCTCTGTGCTCAGAACTCACCCCTGGCAGACTCAGGGAACCATATGGGATGCCAGAGATTGAACCTGGTTGGCCGCATGCAAGGCAAGGCAAACACTCTCCCTATACTAGAGCTCTAGCCTTAGATGGACCACTCTTAATCTCCCATATCAAGTCGTCTCCATTGAGAGCCAATGCTGGATGGTGTATCCGAAACATCCCTGCTTTTCGGGCATCAGAGGCCTGGCCTCACTCCATGACTGTCACCATCACTGTGCCCCAGATCCTGCTGTCCCCTTGCTGGCTCTGCCAGGGGCCAGAAAGCATACAGGAAGTGAATGTACACAGAAACCCCAGAGTGGTCCCCTACTATGTGACCCCAGAACCTGCAGGCATAATCCTGAGTCTATCTGATTCCCCCAAACACCAAACCTCTGCTTGAGCCCTGGCATAAATGCTCTCTAGAAACCTCGCCAGCAGATGAGGGGGGGCGGGGGAAGACAAGGAGTCACCTTCTGGTCCCCCATCCCTGGCAACCACTTGGCTCAGGGGACTTTGGGGGGGCCTTTCTTGGCCAGTACTTGTTCCTTCCCAGCCCTGATGGAGACACTATAGAGGGAGTTGTGTCTGAGGGACAGATGCCGAGACTAATTTCAGGGGCGATGCTCACAGTCTCCCCCTGCAGCTCCAGTTCTGTGACTCGAGGCACCAGAGTTCCAGATCTCCTGCTGTCTTGCCTCATAGACAATACAGGAACACTCTCAGGGCCGCCTTAGGACAAGATGGCTGGAGGGGCAGAGGTTGAGTTTTAGGGGTGTCCTTGTGCTCAAGAGTACGAGCTGGGTCCCAGACCCATGACAAGGCTGCAAGGGGATGGGGGGCCATGACTCAGCCTGGTGTCTTCATGGTTGGGATGGAGTTCCAAAGCACAAAAGGTCATGAACCCCACTTCCTCCTCAATACAGGGTCTCATGGCCCCTAGAGGCCTAGTCTCCCCAGGTGAGGGCTGAGTCCGCATGAAAACTCCTTCCCACCCAGGCCCATGACCATGGCCTATACTTAGGCTGCAGTGCCAGACTCAGGGTGCAGAAACAGGGCACTGAGGGGTGGCAGCTGGTCAAGATGAACTTAGCAGGTGTGTGGGTAGGAGCCATATGCAGGATGCACCCCAGGGCATGCTAATAAGAGGGTGCTGGGGAGACACACACCAATGTATACTGAGGAGGATGCAGGAGTCCTGGCCTGAGAAAGGGGATGTGCTGGTTGAATTTCTCCAGAGATGTCAGGCTGCACTGTCTGCCTCACTGGACCCATTAAGGCAGGGCCGAGCCACAGCCCACCAGCTCTTCTGCAAAGCCCTGAGCTCAAGAAGGGTGGAGGGGCGGGAACCCTGGGCAGTGGGAACACTGAGGGTTGCACTGATGGGTGTAGAGAGGGTAGGAGGAGAATGTCCTGATCCCTGGGGCTCCTGTAGCCAAAGTGGGGTGGGAAACTGAGGGGGGGGCCTCACCTAATTCTACAGTTCTCATAGCCAGCTTGGACGTGGCCATGTGACACCCTTGTGGGGGCACTGTTGGCTTCTGGCTCCCTGCTGGGCTGTGCAGTGTCCCAAGTCCCTCGGGCTCTGCTCCTGGCCATCCTCAGGCCAAGTTTTGGAATCACAAATGACTCATGAATGTGGCAGTAGCCACTTAGGGCCACTCAGTGACCACTCAGGGACCCTGTGTCAACTGTCTAGCAAGTGATAGCTGTCCCCTGAGGTGTTTCAGAAGGAAGAAGTAGCAATCCTAGAAAGCCAGCACACCCCCCATAAGGCCATCACACCACTGAGCTCTCTATAAGAACCTCCAGGAAGGGATCCCCCTAACCCCAAATATCACACTCATCCAACCAAGACTGTGGGTGAGGAAAAGGAATTCCCCCTCCCTCCCACTGTCTCTGCCATCAACATACCAGTGTCAGGTACCTGCTGGTTCTTGGCCAGAAGGGAGAGGGAAGCAGAGACCAGGAGGGCCTCAGAATGGACAGACTAATCTTGAAGGGTCCAGAATTGTCTATATCAATTACTCATATATTATCTACCAATAGTTGAACCAAGAACTATCAGTCTACTTAGATCAGTATCTTTAGAACAGTCTACTTATATCTAGTTAGGATCCACCCATCCACCCACCCATCCATCTATCTCCTGACCCATTCATTCATTCCACCTACCCACCCATCCTCTTCCTCCTATCCCCCCATTTACCCATTCATCTACCACCCACCCACCCGTCCACCCACCCACCCAATACTTACCTACCCACCCACCTTCCGTTCCATATATTCACCCACACATCCATCCATTTACCTACCATTCACCTACCAACATTCATCTAGATATCCATTCACCCACCATCCGTTCTCCTATCCTGCTCTCCACTGGGAGAACAGAGACCAGAAAGTCCCTAACCATCACTTGGCCCACCCCTGCTTTCACAAGTAAAGACGGGAAGTACTCTCAGCTGTTTTGGGGCATGCTGGGGGCACAGTGGGTGAAGGTAGTGGGTGAAGGTCAGGAGCAGGCAGGTGCAAAAGATGGAGGCCATCCCGGTGCTACTGCAGGTCTCCATGGGACCTTTCTCAATGGTGACACAGGCTCTGAAATGCCCCATCACCAAATGATTAACAATTTATATCCAAGACCCTAACTTCATTGCTGGTTGTTGCTTGGAGGTTTAGGGGTCACACTGAGAAGTGTTTAGGGTGCTTGGCAGTCATCTTGGAGTTGCAGGATTATATGTGTATGCGTGTATATGTGTGTGTGTGTGTGTGTATTTGTGTGTGTCTAGGGTGGTTTCTGTGGGTCACTGAGACTTAGAGAGTGTGAGAGAAATGACAAAATAATGACACTTAGGGACCAATCAAGACCAGGTTGGTCGCATGCAAGGACAGGACCCTACCAAAGATCTGTCTGTCTAGCCCCCTGCATTAAGGTCTTTATTGTCATCTTTAAAATTTAAGTCAAATTAGAGCATGACCATAAAGCTGCCTTTTTGAAGTGTTCTCTGGGAAATGCTATGGTGGGAGATGGAGAGTTTTCACTGAGTACCCCCAGGGAAGCTGGACAAAACCAACAAACTCATCAAAGAAATCCAGTTGGCATAGGGTCACGGGGTCACACAGATGTCAAGGAAAGTGCTCACAATTACAGCACTGGGACCCACTACTCTCAGCCCTGCTCCAGTTCTGATGTCTCCTCACCAGGTCCCCTGATGCCCATGAGAGGCTATGATAGTATGTGTGTTTGTGTGTGTGTTTGTGACAGTATGCGTGTGAATGAGTGAGAAAGTATTTGAGCATGTTATGAGTGAGGGAATGTATGTAAGAGGATGTGTGAATGTGGGTGACTGTAAGAGTTTGTATGTGTTACGAGAGTGTGAGTATTATAAATGAGTTTGTTATGAGTGTGGGTTATAAGTGTGCATGTGTGAGTCTGTACATATATGTATGTGTGATCAATAGGGAAAGGATCACAATTTGACCATCTGAAAAAAATACCTGCTGTGCCTAAGATTTTTCTTTATGTCTTATATGTTTTTCAAAACCACAATCACATTCATGATATAGCATCTCCTCCCCCAAGTGGATGCTTACTAGAAATAGACTTAGTAATAGTAAGAAATACATCTGTACCACATTATGAAATATTGCAGAACGAAGCAACGTCTCACTATTTGTGAATTAGAATGGAAAATTTGATCTGTTTAATATAGTAATTTTTTTTGGGGGGGGGCACACACCCGATGGCGCTCAGGGGATACTCCTGGCAATGCTTGGGGATCCTATGGGATGTTGGGGATCGAACCAGGCTGGCTGTGTGCAAGGCAACCACCTTCCTCACTGTGCTATCGCTCTGTCCCTGACAGTCATTGTTTTTTTGTTTGTTTTGTTTTGTTTTTCGGGCCACACCCGTTTGATGCTCAGGGGTTACTCCTGGCTAAGTGCTCAGAAATTGCCCTTGGCTTGGGGGGACCATATGGGATGCCGGGGGATCCAACCTCGGTCCTTCCTTGGCTAATGCTTGCAAGGCAGACACCTTACCTCTAGCACCACCTCGCCGGCCCCGACAGTAATTGTTTTAAAAAGGAATTTATACAAGGAAGCCAGAGTCAAAAATCCAGCTGGGCTTAGAATTTGCGAGGGGTGTTGGGATCTGAGCAAAGAGGGGGAACAGGACCTCAGAGCCCTACTCTTTGCTCTGGAGAGAGGGTAGATCAAATCAAAGATGGTGTCTTTAGGCTTGAAGGCAAATCCTGTGGAGAGACCCAGAATCTTTCGTCCTGTTCCCTTCCACCCTTTCCTTCACTCTTGCAGCTCTCTGATCTATAAATGAAGTCCAGGCAGAAAGATCATCTTTAAGCCAAAACCATGGGTACATTAGAAACACTTCACTGGAGACAACAGCTCCCCCTAATTCTTTGTTTCCCCTAAAAACACACCCCCCCAAAATCCTCTATTTCCTCAAACATCAAGTCTGGTTCTATGATAAAAGTTTTGTGTAACATGAAACATCACTGCTGAGGAAAAAATTGAATGAGCCAAACAAACATGTAGCGCTATTTTGATCTGGTCTTGAACGGAAAGTTTTGAACACTACAGGGGAAAAAAACAAAAACCCAACCAGACAGCAAGTGCCTTTTTAATGGGCTTTATCCGCAGGAAAATGATTAGAAGCAGAAAAGCTTGAAACTGTCAACTGCTGATGCATTTTTCTTGATCCCTTTTATTTTTTACTCAGAAAGGAATAGAAAAGCATATGGCAAAGTGCATCATTAATTTCTTATTAATTTCATAATAGGAAGGCAGCCCATTAAAATAGTATTGCTACAACTTTAAATTACCGAACTCACTTGGTATTTAATGAGAGATTCGGCACAGCAGGGCTTCGGTTAAATTAAGTTGTGCCTTCACAGCACAGTGGGGAAACAGGTGTATATTGGTTTAGAATTATGGAAATGTTGACTAATTCCAAGGCTTGTAATCAAACAGCCAGCCCCCCCCTCCATAATATTTTTTTTTTCCTCAAGAATCTGCATTCATCTTTGATGTCTGGGCCCATTTCCGCCTGTCCATCCAGCTGAGCGGAATCCGCTCTCAGGTTCCCCCCAGAGCTGTTAGGGGGTGCTGTTGATCAGGCGAAGTGGCCCAGAAACGCAGGAGCTGGGACCCTATTTCCATTTACCTAATTTGAAATGGCAACTGTAGCAATAGCGCGTGCCTGGGGAAGGCTCTGAGGCTCCTATTCCGAATTCCACTGAACCTGCCTCAAATAATTGGGCATATGAAATGGAGCCGGGGGGGAAAAAAGGCAAAAGAAAACCCGGCAGCCTATAGCTATCTTTTTCCAAGCCTAGAACAAGTGCCCTTGATAATGGTCTCTAACCATTACCGCTTAACGTGTGCATGCAGAATTACTCTTTTCTTTTCTTTTTCTTTTTCTTTTTTCTTAAATTAAATTTCTTTTTCGACACTGTGGCTTATAGAGTGGCTTCATAAGACAGTTCATTTCTCGAATTCAACATTCCAACACCAATCCCACCACCCATGTGACATCATCTCCACCCTGGTTATTGGGTTCACAACCTCCCTGGATCCTTGCAGAATTCTTTTTTTATTCTTTTTTTATTTTTTATTTTTGGGTCACACCCAGCAGTGCTCAGGGGTTACTCCTGGCTCTACGCTCAGAAATCGCTCCTGGCAGGCTCAGGGGACCATATGGGATGCCGGGATTTGAACTACTGTCCTTCAGCATGCAAGGCAAATGCCCTACCTCCATGCTATCTCTCTGGCCCCAGAATTCTTAAATGAGAGTAGGGAGATGGGGAGCAGGAAAAGGAGAGGAGGAGAGAGGGAGACCATATGGGATGCCAGGAATCAAGCCAGTGGGGCTAAATAAGTGTCCTCCCTATTGTGCTCTTTCTTCACCCCTTAGGTAACTTTTATAGAGAACCAAAAAGAACTCGCGGTGTGTGTGTGTGGGAGATGGTTATGGCAAAATATTCTTTTTCAGGGGCAGGAATAACTCCAATTGGGCTTTGGGTCCTGTCAGGGGGATGAGAATGAGTTGATTCTGCAATGGCTGAACCACGAACTTTTGACCTGAGCTGTCCGGTTCATCCATGGGAGCAGCCCAGCCCTTTAGTCCTAGGTCTAGTGCTGGCAAAGCCCCATTTGCAGGAAGACCTGGGGCTGAAAGGCTGCTCGAAGACACTGACTATGGTGCACAGAGCTGTGAGCAAAAGCAGCCTCTGCAGAGACAGTTCTGCAGGTTCCTGGGATGAGGGCGTGAATGGGGAGGGCAAATTCTGGGACCACACCTTGTTTTCTAAGCCCTCTTCCCCACTACTCCCTCATTCACACATACTCAAACGTGCTAATCAAAATGGTGTATCCCATGACCACGGCTCATAACTGATCCATGTGGGGAGGGTAAAAGCCACAGATATGGGGCCAGAGTGATAGCACAGCAGGGAATACACTTGCTTTGCATATGGCTGACCAGGGTTTGATCTCTGGCATCCCATATAATCTTTGAGCACGGCCGGAAGTAATTTCTTTTGTGTTTTTTTGTTTTTGTTTTTGTTTTTTTTTGTTTGTTTGTTTTTGGGTCATATCTGGAGGTGCTCAGGGGTTACTCCTGTCTCTGCGCTCAGAAATTGCCCCTGGCAGGCTCAGGGATACTGGGAATTGAACTTTGTTGGCTGTGTGCATGGCAAATGCTCTAACACTGTGCTATCATTTGGGCCCCCAGAAATAAATCCTGAATACAGAGCAATGCTGGTTGAGGCCCCAAACCAAAAACAAACAAAAAGTTACAGATATTTCTGCAAGCTTCTGTAACATCGCATTTATTATGCCTGCAAATAGCCCAGCGTTCATTGCCAGTGGCTGCAGGTAAAAGCGTGCCAGGTGGTGCCACATGCAGACACACCCCTGGGCTGGTGTGTAAATGCAGTGCCCAATCACTGTTGATGCTCCAGACCTGCGAGGATCCCTACAAGCAAAGACACAGCATGCGGCATGGGGCTTCCTTGATTGCCTTGGGACTCAACCACTTTTGTTTCACTCCATTATTGCTCAGAGCACCCCAGGCTCTGTAACTAAAAACGAAAAGCAAAACTCCACCCAAATCAACAACCACATAGCATCAGAGTATCCATCAATCCAGCATTGAGAGGTCCAGGGCAACGGGCAAAATAGCTAAAGAGCAAAGTGAACTTGTGACTAGCTGGGGACATATGCATTGCCGAGAGAGATCCTTGGTAAAATATATTTTTTGGGGATGCTGTCAGCTCATCTGAGGAGAATCACACTGACCATCATACATTCCTGGGAAGGAAGGAAGTGGGAAGTGATGGAAGGGCGCTTCGGATTTCTCTATTCTCCATCACCACGAGGCCACAGATTAGGCATTAGTAGCGAAGCTTTGTTAACCTCCAACGGTTTAGAAACCATTAGGAGGGGGACTGTTGCAGCCAGCCCAGGCAATGCCTTTGTCCTTTCAAAAGGAAAAATAAATCTAAAGGCAGAATCTGAATGGGACTCCTGGGGAGTAAAAGCTTTTCCTTTCCCACTTGCTTCCTCTTGTGGGCATCCTGTAAAAGCTCGAAGGGCCATGATGGGGGGGTGGGAGGCTGCCCTCCACCCTCATGGACAGAGGGGTCATGACGGGGTGGGAGGGTGTCACACTCCCTGCCATGACCAGGGTCACATCCCTCACTCTGACTTGGCAGATCAAGGGCCGTTCTCCCAGCGACAAAGTGGGTTTGGTACGAAAATAAACCGACTCACCCCAGGTAACGTTTTGATATTGTGCAGTGCATTCTGGGCTTCAAGTGCAGCTTTTCTTGTATAAAATGTTACGAAACAACAACCTACAGAGAGAAATAAAAAGGGTTGAGACATTTCTGTGAACGCTTTGCTTCCGATATCATGGAGACTGCAGCAAACACATTATCCACTTTAAAGGAGGCACAATTTCAAGATAACCAAGTGCATGAGGGTAGGGACTGCCACGGATCACCTTTCACCCCCAACCCCGTTTTCTCCCCCATCCTTGATCTTGTGCTGTGCCCATGATGGAGACCATCTCCTTTCCCAGGACTTTGCTCTGGGTAAATGAGGTACAGCTGCTAATGAAATTGGGGTAAGTCACCAGCACCAAAGCAGAGATGGGCATTGGCAGGACTTTCTCCAAGGAAGGCTCCGGATCATCACCTATCAACAACTCCTTTCTAATGCAAAAAGATTTCTATAATTGAGCTATGAAGTGTCTAAAAGCCTCATAGGTGGTCCAGTTCCCTACCTCTCCCAACAGGGCATAGAGCTGAGTGTGGGCAGGAGAGGTTCCACCAGGAGCCATAAAGCTGAGATGTGGGCAGGAGAGGCTCCATGTTTGTTCCCTAAAACAGAAGCCCAGGCTTTCACCTATGTGGAACCAGACCCAAACGTGTGCACATGCCCAAGATATGTTCCCATAAGTGAACTAAGGCCCAGAGGAACACAGATGGGGGACCCCAGATGCCAAGGGCATCTGAGAAGATCCTGAGACAGATTGGTGCAATCCTTGACCCAAAGGGTCAAACCTTTAACCTTCTAAAGGAGCTGATCCCTCCTTCTCTCTGGAACTACAGATCTGGGTAAATCAGAGACATTGGCTGAACTCAAATGAAGCCTTGACCTTAGTTTCTGCATCCCTACATGGTGTGCAGGGAAGATGCAGCTAAATTTATTGGTACCTTGAAATGTTGCTAGCCCATGAGGTAGCCAATCAAGGAGGGGCAGGAGGTGAGAGTGAGGAAGAGAGTAAGGGGGATACTGTCCAGGTCAGTCCTTCTTTGAGACCATACTGCCAGCACAAAGGGCAGCTCCTGTCGGCCCCTCATCTGTACCCAAGCAGATGGCAGGTTCTCACTCATATATGCATGACTGTGGCCTGAAAACCACATGGGGAGCCATGGTCGAGGGGGAAGGCAGGGAGCTGCAAGGCTCTAGCGATCAAGTCCTTGCTGGTCTCTGGTCCCAGCCACAAACCATGGAGCATCAGCAACAGACCTGGGGGACAGGTTCTTCCAGAGACAGAATCAGTAGGAGGCCAATGCTGGCCGAGGACGTCCTGCTTGGAACCAGCGAGCATCAGGCATGGAGCCAGTGTGAGGCCGGGGCATGTGCTATTAGGGGACCCCAAGCTACCATGATCATACTGACAATGAAACAATGATGACTTCAGAAACATGGATTTTTGCATGCGAGTCTTTAAGGCACCACTCAAGGACCCACTGGGAGTGGTGGGTAGAATAAAACCATTTCCAAACTGACAGCCCCGCATGGCCTAAAAAAATACAAAGAAAGAAAGAACAAATCTATGTTGACAATCTGTGCTGAGCTGCATGAATATGTGTACAGAGGGGCTTGGGAAAAGGTTGGGGGCCCTCAGCCTATAGGAATATCAGGGAGGAGGGAAGGAGAAGGGGGTTCACCAAGACAAGTGGCATGCATCAACCCCCTGACTTAGGAAGGGTCTTGTTAGATATACTCCAATGGGAAGAGCCTGTAGCAAGCAGGGGAGGAAGAAATGTGGGGTACAGACCTCAGGATAAATGTAGGGTGCAGATCCCATGCAAAACTATGGGGTGCAACCCCAGGAAGAAACATGGGGTGTAGATACCAAGAAGAAACATGGCATGCAGACCTCAGGAAGAAATGAGGTTCAGTCCTCAGGGAGAAATAGAGTGTGCAGACCCCAGCACCAGATCTGTGACAGGCATGACACAGCTGGACAGCAGGGAGTTGACACAGCATGGCACAGGGGTACCTGACTTTCCAAAGTCAAAACCTGACCCCAGAGTTGGGGATCCCCCAGTGTGCTCCATCACAGAGGCAGCATCTTCATCTGGGAAAGACACATGGGGCCAGGTCAACAGTGACTTGCTTTATCTATGCTCACAGACACGTGGCAGAAAAGATATTCATGTGCTGGACCCAGTGACTTGGCTCACAGTTTTCGGGCACAAAGATATTCTGGCATGGGGGACACTGCCTCTGGGAGGCAGCTGCGGGGGGCACCTCAACACCAGGATGCTCCCTTTTGGAGTCACAGGTTCGCTGGACTGAACTAGTCAATCTGGGTTTTTCCCCTTTTGGCTCGATTGCATTGCCTGAATTCCCCAAGCAGAGCGACTGATGGCTGCGTGTGAGCTGGACTCTCCAATTAATGAGCGACTTTAGGGGGGGAAATGGCAGAACAGGGCCCGGAAAAGCCATCAGCATCACTTCATATCACAGAGTAATTGGAAACAGGAAAATGAAGTGTCGGCTCTTAGCACCTCGGTCTATCAGCCATGGAGAAGAAAAAGACCCACCCAGTTTCCCCCGATGGTGAGTACGGAGGACAGAAAAGAAACTGTGCTGCAGCTCCAAGTCTCTAGCAATCAGGATGGCCAAGAACTTCTCTCTTGGGCTGCCATGCAGGGAGACTTGGGTGCTAGTTATTAAAGGCCCCACAGAGAGGCAGGGCCCACAGCAGGGTATTCGATGCTATTGGAGGGTTTGCCTAGGAGGAAGGCACAGGAGTGGGTTTAGCTCAGAGAGCCCAGCTGCAGGAACTCTGCAGAGAAACAGAGGAAGCACTATGATAGGAGCAAAGAGACAGATTGTGGAAGGGCTGTGAATTGTGTGTGGGGTTTCAGGGATATGGAAAAACACATATTTCCCCCACAGGAAAGGTGTCCCTGGGGCCTGTCCCAGCTTCCAGCTCAGATTCAGTATCAGCCCTTGGAATGAGACAGTGGGGAAGGGGGTTTTCTACCCTCCACTCCAAGTGGTAGTTTGAAGTTTGTGTGGGGGATTGGGGTACAAGGGAAGATAAGTGTGAGGGGGGCATGCAGGAGGCAAAAGAGTCACCGATCTTCAAATTCTCTCCCCATTCATCCCCGTGGCTGGGGGATGACCCTGTAAATGAGCATGGGGGTGTCACTCATAACAGGGACTCATAGACTCACTAACTTCCTTGTTCCCCAACACTTAAAAAAGAACCTTAGAGGCCGGATTGGTGGCACAGTGGTACAGCGTTTGCCTTGCACGCACTGACCTAGGATGGACTGTGGTTTGATCCCTTGGCATCCTATATGGTACCCCAAGCCAGGAGCAATTTCTGAGCACGTAGCCAGGAGTAATCCCCCGAGTGTCACTATGAGTGACCCAAAAAACCAAAAATAAATAAATAAATAACTTAGGAAGGTTAGAAAGTCAGTCTATACACACATCACACAAACCTAGGAAGCTAGTCTACATGCATACACACACAAGACCTGTGGTATCTTTAAGATCACAGAAACACTCAATTTTACTCAAATACTTTAATTTTAAATGATCAAGTAGAGTTAGCCTCAAAGAAACCATCTGGGTCATTCCAAATCAGTTGCAATAATACGAATTGTTGGAGAGAGAGAGAGAGAGGAGAGAGGAGTGAGAAATAGAGCAAAAGATTGGCCCAGGTGACACTCGTGGACTGTCCCAGAGTTTCATTATAATACTTTGCTTCTCACCCAACTCAGACCCCAACTCCCTGCAGACATCCCCCTGCATGTACTCTTTCCCCAAACACAGAGCAGGCGGAGCCTCAAACACCCAGGCCGGGCTGGGCCCTTCTCTTCCATTTATGTGGGTTTTAAGGATCCGAGGAGGAGGACAGAGTTTGGTGATATGGCATGTTCCCATCCCTGACAGCACCCTCACCCTCACCAATACCCTCACCTTCAGCCAGGCAGAAACTTCCAGATCATGGGTCAGAATGGCCCATCCTGGGGGGGGGGGGATCTGTCCCTGCTCATGGTCCCCCCCATGTCTCACACAACCCAAATCCCAGGCCGCTTCCTGCACTTAAGCAGACTCTATATTCCACACTGTTCTATGTCAGAGCATCACAGATCTCAGGCCCACATTTTTGGACAGAAAGTCGGGGTGTGCCTGGATTAAATGGGAGACATAGGACAAAGGCTGCAAAGGGAGCCCTTTTTCTCTCTTAACTCCTTTCATAAAAGCATAACCCACAGGCTTGCTCAGTTCCAGATAAGTCAGGGCCTCAAATTCCAGAGTTGAAAACTGCCCTGGAGTTGTGGGGAAAGTTCAGGGGTGCAGGACAGGGTAGAGGGGAGGCTGTGCCTTGGGGCCTTTCTTCATGGGAACACAGAGGGAGCCCCATAGGCTTCTGTTGAACATGGTGCCTGCTCCCTCTCCATCACATAGGGTTGCCTGAGCCCCTTTTCCGGGCTCACCCTTATAGCTGGGTCTCTCCCTGACTGTCTCAGTTTCAGTGTCTGCCAAGTACCCAGATCCAGAAAGCCCCGGAGAAAGCCCCTGAGGGGAATGTTTTAAAGGAAAGTGCACTGAAAAACGCGCATTGTCTGAAATCCAAGGGAGCCTGATACTGTGAGGGATAGTATCTGGAAAAGTGTATCCCCTCCCCAAAGGGGCAGGTGCAGCAGCAGGAGAGAGGGGATCTCCAGCCTGAGCTGTCAGCCAGGGAGCACCCTTCTCAGAGCCCCTTTGGGCCTCCCAATGCCTGGACAGAACTGTGCTCCCTCCGGCCACAGGCACTGCAGGGAGGTAGAACTCAGCAGAGACCACTCTGGGGAGCTTTTGAGGATGGTGCTTGTTCTACTCATGCTCTCTGCCTCTAAACCCCAAATGGGGCATTTTGAGGCTTGGGGCTACCTCACCCAGGGGTCACTGTCAGTTACACAAGATATCCAACCCAGAGGTCACTGGCAATCATGCAAGATGTCTTGCCCCCGGACACCTAAGTCAAACACCTAAGATGTCCCGCCCCAGGTCCACTCTCAATGGTTCCGGATGTTCCATCTGAGATCCACTGTCTATCATGCAAGATGTCCCGCCTCGGATTTACTGTCAGTCATAAAAGATATCTCACCCAGGGTCCACTGTCAGTTCTACAGGATGTCCCGCCCAGGGCTCACTGTCACACAGGATGTCCCACCCAGGTCCCACTGTCAATCACACAGGATGTCCTACCCAGCACCCATACATCATACAAGATGTCCCACTCAGAGACTATCACAGATGGGAAATGGGGACCCAGGGGTGCAGCATCCTGCCTCTCCTTCTCCTGTGCTCAAACACCCACAGACTCACAGAGCTGTCACCACTCCTGAAGAGTCTCACTTTCATCTACCCCCAAATAGCCGATCACAGAACTGAGCTGCTTCCAGAACATTCTTGCTCCTAAAAAGTGGGGTGACTGTTTCCTGCACCCTGAAATGTGAAGTGATCAGTTGTGACCTGGGGGGCTGCTGACTCTAATGGCTATGGAGGAAGTGGGGAGGACCCCACTTTTCCTCCCAGATCAAGAACTTTCTGTCAGATGTGCAGGTGCCCAGGTGGGAAACCTTAGTGCAGCTGGATCTAGGCCTGTCTTCGGAGGGCTCAGGATGTGGATCCTATCCAGGGGGTCCAAGAATGAGGGAAGGTGTGTGGGTGCTAACTGACGGGGCATGGGGGACAGTCCCTAGAAGCCTGCATGTGGGTTCTGTTGGAAAGTGAGTCCAGGGTGAGCCTCTTCTCTGAGGCCCCACACAAGTTGGGGTGGAAAGAGGGCCAAGGCTCTGGGATTGCAGTGGGTGGTGTCTGCCTCTTTCTGCCTCCCTGGGTGCAGTGGAAACCATGTGGGATGACAGGAAGGAGGGTGCACCCTGCGTGGCTTCCTGTGGTAGTGGCTGATGGCACCTCCCACATGGCCCGTATCAGCCTGTGTCACCTTCCCATCATGGTGAGTGTGACCACAGCTGTGTCCCGACTTGCTCCAGGATTCACCTGGAATCACAGGACATGGATTGTGTCCCTTGTGAAAGTTGGCAGGGAGCAAATGGGCACCTTTGGACTGTTTGACTTCTTATCTTTGGATGTGAGCTGCCACATTTGGCAGTGGTTAGGGCTTACTCCTAACTCTGTGCTCAGGGATCACTCCTCGCCATATGGGATGCTGAAGATCGAACCTGGATCGGCTGTGTGCAAGGCCAGCACCTTAACTATTGAGTAATCTCTCTGGCCCACTGACTGGCTTCTTCACTGACTTTAATCCATCTGCCTTAGAGGGGGCGAGTAGCCACAGTTGTAACAGAGATGATCAGATGAGAAAACCACCTCTGGAAATGGGGATCTCCTACCCCAGCAAATCTGTGATAAAATAAATGTCAGATGGGGTTCCCTGCTGTCCTGAGTCCAAGCAAACCCTATGTTATATGGGGAGTGATTTAGCGGGTTCAGTGCACCCCATGTTTCCTTAAAGAACCTGCCAAATGTGGCTCTGCTCCCTGATATCTGAAGGAGATCCGTGAAGTTGGGGTCACTCTTCTGCCCTTCAGCAGGTCTGGAACCCACCTGCCTTTACTTCTGAGCAGAGGCTCCACATCCAGGGTGTGGTTGGACACAACCCATTGGCATTTGTGGGTGCACCTGATTGGTGTGACTCTCAGGGACAGCCACAGCACCCCCCTGACTGCACGGTGCTTCCCCGGGGATAGGGTAACATGGTCGCAGCACCACTTGGAAGGAGGGGAAAGCGCGCACCCCAGTTTCACCATGAAACCACAGATGTATCTCTTCCCCTTGGCCTCAACAGTGGAGGGAAGCAGAGGCCCTGGCTTCTCACGAAAGAGGAGAAGTGGGGAGAGCTGGGCAGGGCAATGGGGAGACCAGGCTATTAATGTAACTATGACCTTGGAAGCTTGGAGAGCCCTGGGTTAGTTTAACTAACTCACCTACCTCAGTTTCCCTGTTCCTCAGATGACCACCCTGCCTCTCTCTCCTCAGGACAGTCACACGCTGTCCGCTGCCCAGGGGTTTTCCTTGGTGAAGCTTGGTTCCTGGGGCATGTGTGAGGCTGTGACCAGGTCTGAGATGTAACCTGGGCTGGGCCAGTGATGTTGGTGGAGGCACAGGGCGGTGACAGACACAGGGCCCTGAGGCAGGAAGAGTCTCACCCATGCCTCATACGGACACCGCTAAACACCCCAAGGAGGTTAGTTCTGTACTTCCTTCTGCCATGAAGGCCTTTCACATCTGGGGATGAAAAATTGCCACCAAGTTCCCTCATATCTGAGGCCCCCAAAATGTCACAAAATCTCATGTCTGGGTTCCCAATAATGCCAAAAAGTCACCTCACATCTAGGAAATTGACTAATGCCACAGTCCCATGGGGGTTACTGGATAGGGCAGGGCAGGGCAGTGTCAGGAGCTCCTATTGGCAACTGTCTGACCTCCAGGGAATACCCAGCCTTGACATTTTACTTCCCCTGGCCTCCTCCTTACCGTGGGCACTTTTCTGTACTGTTATTTATTTTTATGTAGCTTCATTTTTTTAATCTTATGCTTTATTATTTTTATTTTATTTTATTTTTTTTGGTTTTTAGGTCACACCCTCAGCGCTCAGGGGTTATTCCTGGCTTTATACTCAGAAATTGCTCCTGGCAGACTTGGGGGAACCATATGGGATGCTAGCATTCAAACCACTGTTCTGCATGCAAGGCAAATGCCCTAACTCCATGCTATCTCTCCAGCCCCAGCCCTAACTTACGTTTTAATTTTTATTTTAACCTTGGTGGTGTTTAGTGCTCTGCACTCAGGAATCCCTCCTGGTGGTGCTCAGGGGACCATTGGGGGGTGTTGGGGATCCAACCCTGGTCAGCTGTGTTTGAAGCAGGCTCCATTTGCTCCTGCCCTGAAGGCTTTGTAGGTAGAAAAGAAACCACTCAGACAAGGCCTGTGCTGAGTTTTTTTTGGTCACTCTCCTAAAACCTCTGGAAATGCCTCAATCCTGGTCTTACTCGTACTAGAAGTCTGAATGCCCCAGCAGAGCTGTCTAAGAAACTAGGTCCTGGTGGTGGCAGTTGTAGCCCTGGGAAGAGCTGATGACAATGTGTCCCAGTTTCTCCTGGAGACTCATAAATTCAGCTGCCTGGGACAGTCTGGAGACACCCTGGTGCCACCAGGGATCATGCTGAGAGGGGCCCCAGAACCCAGTTCCTCCTGCCTCTCCCTAAATAGAAACTCCCATTGTCCTGGCCATCCAACCTGGCCCATGGGAGCAGAGAGGCCACCCCCCTAGCTGAACTGGAGGGGAGTATAGTCTGAGTCTGGTTTGGGCCCCAGAATCTCGAGGGGTAGTCTCAGGTCTCTGTTCTTGCCTCTGTTCCCAGATTCAGCATTTGGGTGACGAACAGCAGGACATTCTCATCTGTGAATCTTTAATCGCAAGGGGCCTGCTTGTGTCCATTGAAATAGGGACACATCTATACTCACTGGCTAGACTAGAAACCGGGTCCAAGGCAGAATGGGGGATCTGATGAGAGGCCACCCCTGCAGTCTCCAGTACAGACTGACAGGACAGGGCATGGCCTTTCACCCACCACTGAGGACCCCAGACAGCACCTGCCCCCGGGGGAGGAGCAGAGTCCCCAGATAAGGGACAGACAAACGGGCACACAGCCTTTCAGACATGCTCATGGGTTGTCAAGGCAGATACAGCTGTGCTGCCTGCTTCTGGGTGACCCCTGTGGCATTTTAAACACCCTGGAACAGGTATTAGGTGATGCAGGCTGGAAGCAATAAATCACTGGCCTATGCAGACAGCTCCACGGAGCCAGGGCCAGTCATTGTATGTTTTCTTCTTTTTCTTTTAATTAGATTTTTGGGCCACACCCAGCAGCGTTCAGGGATTACTCCTGGCAGGCTCGGGGACCCTGTAGGATGCTAGGGTTCAAACTCCGGTCACCCGCGTGCAAGGCAAATGTCCTCGTCACTGTGCTTTGGGATTCACAGTGGGGTGTCCTGCTAGCCAGAGGGTGATGCTAGAGAGGACTAGAGAGGACCCTGGGGTCACAGTGCTGGCTCCGGGCTCAGGTCTGTAAGTTCAGCCCTGCCATGGTGTCTGGGGAGCACAGTCAGCCTAGTCTGAGGGTGTTGGGCAGTCTGCTCAGAGAGTCCTCCTGGAGTATGAAGACGGGTAGCTGAAAAAGGTTCTGGAAACTGCTTGTGCACGGAGCCCTGAGGCCACTGGTAAGAAGCCAGCACCCACTGTTCCCCCACTCCCTTGTCGACTGGGCAACTCAGAAGCTTCTTTTGGGGACTGAGTAAATGCATACAGGTCATGGGGAAAATGGCTTGGAAATTAAAAATCTGTTCTGGAAAATGTTTGATTTCTATGCTCCTTTCACAGGCCCAGAGTTGTAATCTCAGAGGCATGAGAAAGCCCCAAGCACCGCTAGGTGTGACCCCAAAAGTCAAAAAACTCAAACTGAAGCCAAGCAGCATGTTGGGTTTAGGGAGATTCGGGGGTCAGGGTCAGGACCATAGACCCAGCATGGTTTCAACCTTCCCTGTGGAGCTGTGCAAAGCCCTCCCCCAAGGTCTCAGCTTCTGGAGCCCCAGGGCAGGATTGGGGGGATGTCCTAGGATGGTTGGAGAAAGGGAGTACTCTTGAGCAAGTCTCCTGAAACACTTCATTGCTCTGTCTGTACTCCCTTGCCAGCACTGCCGTTTTTCTCAGGGAGGATCCAAAGATAAAAGGGGTGCTACTCTCTTCCTGGGCTGAATCAGCTGGGCTCAGAGGCTAGGTTGCTTTCCTCTCCTAGAAGAGTTGGGTTCAAGGCCACTATATCCCAACTCTGAGAAGAAACAGCTGCAACTTCAGGAGCCACATGGCTTGTCCTGTTCTGTCCTGTTCCATCCTGTCCTGCCCTGTCTAGTCTGGTCTGACTTGTTCTATCCTAACTTGTCCCATCCTGTCCTATCCTGTCCAGTCCTGTCTTGTCCCGTCCCATCCTGATCTGCTTTTTTCTTTTTTTTTTTTGGGGGGGGGGTCACATCCAGTGGGGTGGATGCAGGGGTTCCTCCTGACTCTGAGCTCAGAATCACTTCTGGCAGGCTCGGGGGACCATATGGGATGCTGGGAATTAAACTCGGGTTCCTCCTAGGTCGGCAGTGAGCAAGGCAAACACTCTACTGCTGTGCTATCACTCCAGCCCCTTGATCTGCTTTCTTTTATTGTTATTTTTTTTTCTTTCAGTCTCTGAGCACTGCTTGGGGATCTGGAATACTTGGTCAAATGGGCCAGTGGGTCAGGGCTAGGGGGTGAGGATGGGGGGACCCCTGGACTGAGTCTAGGGTGACAATGCTTTTTAGGCATGGTCAGGCTGGAGTCTGGGGTGACAGTGCTCTGTAAATGTGGGGCTGGGGGTGGCAGACATGGGACCACATCTCAGAGTTATGTTAGAGTAAAGGTCTGCGGCAAAGCCCCCTTCCCCAGCTGGCCCATAGTACCCCATACCAGTACCCCATACCCCATAGAACCCCATACCAGTACCCCATACTCTGCAGCCAGGTATGCCCTATAGCATCTCAGCCCCAAGCACTGCTCTCATCGGGGCAGAGAAATGGTCCTCACACACCCAGTTAGCATCCTGGGAACAGCGATAATCCAAGTGGGACAGGACTTGTTCTTAGAGAAAGCAAAGTCCCCACGCACTACACATTCAAGCATCAACTTTTGCCACTTCCAAGAGCGGCAGAATGACACACAGAGGCAGGACTGTCCCATCCATCACAGCAGACGGGCCTCAGGCCCCACAGGGCTGCAACTGGACATTTGTCATTCAGTGCAGCGACCAGAGACCCAAGCCTGCTTTTCTCCCTTCCGAGGCAGTGGGACTAGCAAAGAGGCTGAGGTGTTTGGTGTTTGTGCATCTAGTCAGTGCCATTAAACACCAGGGGGACACAACTCTCGGTGACACAGAAGCAGAAAGAAACTGTGCTGCCTGGTATGACCCCACTGTGGCCGTTTGTAGCAATTTTGGGGAGACACTTTTTGCTTTTTCATTTACAGCCTGATTTTCAGAGACTGCAAGTTGATTTTATTTTTCCTGAAAGGGGGTGATGAGCCATGTCGGTGTGGGGCCCAGTGCAGAGCCGAAAGCAGAGAGGAGATGTTATCTGCATTATTGGGCAAAGGCTAATGTTCTCACTTCCTATTTTCAATTTTTCCAATTTTTTTCCCTCAACATCTTCACAAAAACTTGATTATAAAGAGATAAAAACACCAGCAGGAGAGTCTTAAGATCAAAGGACTCATTTCTGAGTCATGTGACTACTCCTGACTGCAGACCCCCCCTCTTCTGCCTTGCTCAGATCAGGACCCTCAGCAGTGTTCCTGGGTCCCCTCCCCTCCTCCCCTTAGCCAGCCTTCTTCATTGATGTGACTTTCACTGATTCCTCCCCACCCCCTCTGGACTGTCTTGGGACTGAGAAATGCTGCAGAAGAGGAGGGCAGGCCATTAATCTCCCCAGGGACAAAGTACAACTTCTTTTTTTCTTAATTTTTTATTTTTAATTATGAGAACAAAGATGCAAAGAAAGAGGACAAGGTAAAGTTACAGTGGAAGGACAATCACCCATAACATAATTCTCAGAAGAAGTCCCCTTGCTGATATTTTAACTTTGAACTTTCAGCCAAAGAACATTAAGATAAATAAAACAGAATCCATGTACAATTACTTTGTCCCTCAAGTCCCCAGATTGTAACACATTATAATATTTCTTAACAGCACACAAGGCAATCTAAAGCCATAAAGTACAACTTCTTAGCAAAGAAGTTACAAAACTTTCTAGCAAAATGATCCCACAAGCCAAGAAAACCTGCACAAACCCATGTCTTAAAGTACTAAGATCTTTTGGTGGAACCAACACCACTGAGTTTGCTTTTTTTGCAGCAAAAGCCGTAAAGGACCATATAGGATGGCATCTGGGTGTTCGTAGGAACCCAGGCATTGGGCTGTTGTTAGCTCAGACCTGGTCCCCTGAGGCTTTCCAGGAAACACTAAGGGAACTTTCTAGCAGAAAGTCACGCCACCTGGAGAGACCCAAAGGCCTGTCTGTGGTGGCGGTGTCCAGATGGTTCATGATTCAATTAGGGCCCCTTGGCCCATCTACAAAGCCCACTTGGAAAGGGTCTCATGATTTGATTATTATCGCAGCAGTATCTCCTCACACTAAGTGACTTTATGCATGAGTCACCAGCCTCTGGCCCGAGGTTCTAGATCTTTGGGAGGGGCAGGGCAGCCACTGCCCACTCACCCCTCCTAGCACTCATCCCAAAATGGTCCAGGTGGGCTCTACAGAATGTTGAGAAGCAACAAGATGGTGGGTGGTTGACTTTCTTACCTGTAGACTGGCTGGGCCCCAGGGGATCATTCTTGAAGAGTCTGGTCTAGCCCTACCCCTACTTGGAGTAGCTGAACGGACAATTTCATGATCTCGAACTGTCCAGCTGTGCACAGGGAACAGCTGGCAGCCATGCTGACAGGCAACAACCTCTTGCTGCCAACATCAGGAAAAAGATGCCCTGAAGACTGGCCCTTCTTCCCTGTCAAAAATCCAAGGGATGGCTAGAGTGGATAGCACAGGGGGGGGAAGGCTTTTTGCCTTGCATGTAGCCAACCTGACTTCACTCCCTGGCATCCCATATGATCCCCCGAGCATCACTAGAAGTGATTCCTGAGTGTAGAGCCATGAGTAACCCCTGAGTATTGTCAGGTGTGGCCCCCCTCCCAAATCTGACTCAACACGGAGGCTTTTGTGTGTCTGTCTGGGAACATATTCTTTTATGATGCTGGGACAGGGAGCAGTAGGAACCAGAGGAAGGGGTATGTACCCCCCTACTCCCTGAATACCAAAGGTGGTGTTCCATTAAGAATAGAGCTATGGGTGTCCCTGAGCCCTGTGGGTGAGGTTCAAGTCCTCCCTTCCAAACAAAATAAATAGATACTAAGAGGTTAAAAGTGAAAGAATGGAAAAAGATTTATCATGAAAAGACTCCTCAAAAGAAAACAAGTGGCTCTGTTTATATGCAAGTAGACGTCACAAGAAAATTCCAAACGTGAGAAAGATGGTATTAAAATAACCAAGGGGTCCTCAACTTGTCAAAGACAGAGAAAAACTCTGACCAAACCACGGAGCTCAAAATATATAGTGCAGAAACCCCCAGAACTGCAGGGTAAAGAGCAAAGTTCACAGTTATGTTTGGGAATTTTACTAGCCTTCTCCCAGGAGCAGGTAGAATAGGCATGGAGACCAGCTACAGGAGGGTCACCCCACGTCACTCGCACAACTAGAGTTTAAAAACAGCAGAATACAGACTCTCTCTGACCTCCTCTGGAGCTCGGGCCAAGAGATGCTGCCTTATGTGGTATCAAGCAAAACTCTGTGCATTTAAACAGTCCTTAAAAGCCATTGGAAGGAAGGCACGTTCCTTGTCCACAAGGAGATTAACTAAGTGTTCTATTAGGGCAATCTGAGAAAAAAAAAATCCATAAATCTTCCAATAGAAACAAAAGCACACTCCATAGCAACACCAGGACTTATTTTCAAAGAGAATCCAAATGAAACCACAACATATCAAATTTTGTGAACTAAAGGTAAAGGAGCCTTGAGCAGGGCACAGCCATGATGAAATGCTTTCATTAGAGGAAGGAGGAAGAGAACAAACTTCTCTTTGTCTGTGCTTCTCTTAAAAAACTAGAAACACAGAGCAAATGAAACCCAAAGGGAGGAAGTGAGAAGTAGCACGACTTAACACGGCAATCAATGAAACAGAAAATAATCATAAAGGAAATTAATACAACCAAGGCTCAAGTTCCTTGAGCAGACAAATAGAATTGAGAGAGTTTTTTTTTTTTTTTTATCAAATGGCAGAAAACACAAATGACCTATTTCAGGTAATAGAAGGTACCGAGCAGGATCTACAGATATGGAGAGATAATAGAAAAACATTATTCATCACTTTCTGCCAATACATTTGGCAACACGGGTAGACACAGAATCATTTATTTTCTCCAGAAGAGATGCTCCAGAAAGAAAGATAACTAGTATAGTTTGACACACATATGAAAGAAATTGCATTTATACTCTCAACCCTTCCCAAGAAAGAAGGGTTTGGTGATTTCTGCGATGAATTCTACCACACATTAAAAAAAGGGAAGCAGAGACAATTTCAAACTAACTTCTCCAGGAAAGGGCACAAAGAATAGCAGTAACGCCCAGGAAAACATCCAGCCCAGATCAGCCAGAGGAATGAGGTGACAACTTCCGCCGCTTTCCCTTCTAAGCACAAAAGCAGAAAAGCCATATATACAGAGCCTGTGATGCTATTACAGTTTGCATTTGACACCCAAGAGGCATTGGTTTTGCTTGGTGGGGAAAAAAAAATCAACAGTGGTTTGCCAAGTTCACACTTCCAAAAGGAGCAGTCTAATAACTATGTAAAAAGCATATTCCTGTGCCTTCCATCATCCCCACTGTTCATTGATCCACAGCTGGACCAGGTGGTCCTGGCTCGAGTCTGAGGAAGGCAGCCCCAGGCACCCCCCCCCCCAATATCACTGCACTGATGTGATGTAATGTTTGTTTTGTATTTTGTTTTATTTTGGGGCCACAACAGTGGTATTTGGAGCTTACTCCTAGCTTTGTGCTCAGGAATCACTCTTGGTGGGACTTGGGGGGAACCGCACGAGGAGTTTAGGATTGAATATAGGTTGGCCACGTGTAAGGCCAGTGCTCTCCATGCTGTGCTATGGCTCCAACCCAATAAAACTCTGATACACAGACCCACCCTCCCATTTCCTGAAATCAGGGGCATGGAAAGAGTGGGTGCTACCATTTTCCATCCATCACAGGAGCGCTGGGCGCTGTGCATAGACAAGAAAAATGGCAGAGGCAAGGACTTTGGAAAGGGTGAAAAGTGTCTCCCTGTGTGTGAGTGGAATCAGCTTCTCTCTGATGCAAAAGCCCCAACCCCGGTTGGTCAAAGGACAGACACCTTTCTGGGACTTGGTCCCTACTTGCAAGATCTGCTGCCCCAATGACACACACACATCGGAGAGACAGAGATGACAGTACCTCATCCAACTCGGGAGGCTGCTAACCGTCCCGTGAGGCCAATGACAGAAGGGCAATCCTCAGTACAGTGCCAGTGTGAGAACCGGCAAAGGCAGGAGCAGGCGCTGCACCCAGGACAGGTTGGGGGGGAGGCGTGAGCTCAGGGAGGTGACTGAGCAGTGAACACCCCCATAGAAATGTCACCCCCATTCATTCCATGTTGCACTCACCCAGCTGATCAGAGAGCACAGGCAGTGGAGCAAATTTCCTTTCCCTTGACTTTGTTCCCTAGCAGGGCCTCGTCTCCTCTCCTCTCCCATAGCGGGAGAGCAGTGTCCCACAGACCCCCAGAGCAGCCAGTCTTAGATCTCTTGGGCCCCTGACCCCCGCCCTGCCCTGTCCCCCAGTGCCCCTGAATGAGGTAACACAGAAAACATTGTATCAGGTTGCAGAACTGACCTGGGAATCCCAGTTCAGTGCTGGGGCCATGTGGAATCTGGGAGCAAACCCAGAACCTCCGTCCTGAGGCCCTACCCCTGAAATTGCATCTGGGCCCCGATGCTGAGTCTTGAAATAATTAGGCAGAATGAAGAGTGGCCCCACCCCAAACCCCTGTTTGTATCACTAAGGCTCAGTAACTTTCTAGGATAGGCCTTCCTTTCTGAGTGGTGGCTGGGTGGCAGGGAGGGCCTGGAAGAGCAGGAGGTTTGGGAGTAAGAGACACAAGTGGTTTTGGTTCATGATGGCCCACAGGGGCCCAGCCTGGAGCAGGAGGCGAAGCTGCTGCTCTGTTCACTGCATCTCCACAGAGCCCAGTTCAGGGCCGGGTGATGGTCTCAGAATATGGGACAGGCAGTCAGGAGGCCTGGGGTGGGGATAGGTTGGGACAGGTGGGATACAAGGCCTAGATTTGGAACTCAGCTAACAGGAGGGCCCCATAAGAGCAGCAAAGTTTCCTTCTCTCCCGTTCTCCCTCCCTCTTTCCCTTCCTTCTTTTCTCCCTTCCTTTCTCCCAACCTCCTTTCTTTCCTGTTCCTTCTTCCCTATATACTTTCTTTTTATTGTCCTTCCATCCTTTCTTTTGTATCTCCCTTCTCTTTCCTTCCATTCCTTTTCCTTCCCTCTCTCCTTCTAATCTTACATTCTTCCCTTCATCCTTCCTTTCCTCTTTCCCTGTACACAATATACCTTTTTCAAGATTCTCAGAAATTTCCATTTCCCTAATGGCAGCTGTAGGGGATATACCCTTGCTCAGCCCCCAGCAGCTCCACCTGCTGATTCCACACCAGCACTGCAGAAATACTGGGGGAGGGGGGGAGACAAGAGAGAGAGAGAGAACCTGAGAGAGAACCTGAGAGAGAGAGAACCTAAGAGAGCACCTCCCCTGCTCACAGTCCTCAGGCCCAGATTTCAGTGCTGGGTGTCACCAGTGTTACGTCCTTCCTGCTCTCCTGGGGGGCACCACAGCTTAGCTCCAAGTCCCATAGGACATCAGGAAACCTACCCTATGCTGGGGGGGGGGGGAGTGGCAGCTCACAAGCCCCCATTGGTTCACCCGATGGGGGTTAGCTAGAGATGTTAGTATCCAGGCCCTTCCCTTGACCCCAGCTTCTGGGGTCCATGAGGCCTTGCTTGAGGCCCACAATATGCTGGACAGCATCCGACTGTGCAGAGAGAGCACCAGAGAGGTGCCCACCTTGCCTGGAATCAGGATGGATATGGGGCCATCTAAGGGCTGGAAACACTTCTCTCTGCTGATTCTGCTTTCTTGGCCCTCGCCTTTCTGGGCCCCTTAGAGTGCCTCTCTGAGAAAACTCAGTGCTGTGACTTTAGGGTCAGGGGGGTGGGGCTTGTATTTTTGGGTATAGTGCCAGGAGTCCCCCCAAGAGTCAGTCTCAAGGGTTTTGGCCAAGCAAGTGCCCCCTCTGATGCTTACCTTCCCCAGTCACAGAGCTGAGGGCTGAGGGACAGTATTGGGGTCTACCTGTCCCAGGCAGGCTCAGCTGGCCACCCCCAAGAGAAGGCCTGAGACAAGCCAGGCTTGTCTGTATCGGGGCTCCTGGAATATCTGGCATAGATGCTGCAGAGGCTGTGAACCTCTCTGTGACCGACCCTGGGGCTGTCCCACAGGAAATGATGCCAACAAAGAAAGGAGGGAGGCCACCTCTCTATAGGACATTCGGGTGTCCCTGTCTATCCCACAGAGCCCACGTGCTTTTGGGAAAGCATCATCCACCAGAGGGGGCCAGAGCGATAGCATAGTAGGGAGGGTGTTTGCCTTGCAGGTGACCTACTTGGATTCGATCCCCAGCATCCCATAAGGTCTCCTAAGCACCACCAGGACTATTTCTGAGTGTAGAGCCTGGAGTAAACTCTGAGCACCTCCGGTATGACCACAAAACAAACAAGCAAACAAAAATCCCCCCCCCCCCCAAATCTATCAGCCATGGTGGATGGGGAAAACATCCACTCCTGCTGTGACTTCCAGGGTCTGGGGCATGCCTAGGTTCTGGCACCTTGAATCTCATGCACCCTAAGATCTGCTCTGTGGGGCCAGCACTAGTTCACAGATCCTCACAGTGGCTGGTTCCACTTCCACAGACCAGGGGCCCTAGGCCGGAAGACCAGATAGGCCCTAACGGTTTCCTCTCTCTCGATTTCTTAAAATATCCACTTCCGGCACCCACATGTGACAAGATGCGTCCTCATGGCTGGGGGGGCTTGGGGCTGGCCGCTGCTCAGAGCCGCGCAGGGTCAGTGCTAGCTCCTCTGGGCCTCGTGGTCAGGGCAGGCCCCCAAGTGACGCATACCCAGACAGTCTCATGATGAATGTGGCTTTTTTGGGTGGGGGCTTCAAAGCAGTGTCCAGGGCCTCTAGGGGCCATGCTGGAGACATGGGTAATCAGGTCTGCAGATGGGGTTCAGCTGAGGAGGGGACCCTATGTGAGGCCGGGGACTCAAACTCAGGGTCAAGCGTGTGCCAGGCACTGCCCCTAACCCCGAAACTGTAGCCCTAATTTACTCCTTTTGCTTTGGTCTCTCCCACTCAAAGAGCAGAGCCCAGCTGTGAGTCCTGGAGGCGTTTCCTTTGCAGGGTCTCTGGCACCCTGAGGGCCCCTGGGAACACCCCCATCCTGGGGCTGTGGAACAGCTGGGTCTTCACTGCGGCAGCTGGCACTGCCTGGCTCCTGGGAGGCAGATGCCCACCCACAGAGTGGAGGGGCAGGGAAGGGGCAAGGACCAAAGTTTGGACCCATCCAAGACCCTTCCCAGCCACCCCCCCAGGCTCTAGTGGACCCTGAGAGATGCTGACTGGCCCTGGGGTTAGAGTTGGGGAGTTTCTGCAGAGGGGAAATGAGAGGAACCAGCAGGGGTGACAACTTGAACCCCAGTTCAGACAACACCTGAGATGCAGTGGCTCTGAACCCTGCCGAGCTTTTCTGCCCACATCCTCTTAAAATCAAACCACCCCCAAAAGTCTTGAAAACACACACACACACACACACACACACACACACACACACACACACACACACACACACATTCATAGCAAATGCTCAGAACTAATGAACTGGAGTGATGGAAAACCCGTATTCAACCTCTGGGCTCTCCTCGTACTGATAGTCTCTAACACGAACCCAGGGCTTGAAGCTGCTCATAGCTCAGGCTCACACAGGCCGGGGTTCCATCGTGGGGGCTTTGTTAACTTCTGAGCTTTGCCCCAGAGGACCCCTGAATTTCACCCATGCCGCCTTTTCCACTGTGCCCTTCTCCTTCCCCCCCCCAGCAGAAGAGTACACAGTCCTTCTGAGCAAAGTGACTGTAAGGAGGTACTGAGTGGTGGCCAGCCAGGACTACACCCCCACCTGCAACCCTTCCTCAGGCATTGACCATATATAACTGTGACACTCCGTGTCACCACACCCCTGGTTTCTGTGTCCCCTGCTCTGGGCAAATCTCTTGCATCTTGTCAGCTCACTCATGCCTCAGGAGCTTCCTAGGACTGAGCCAATGTGTGCTCAACAAAACACCCACCTGGGGATTGTCACAAAGCTAAAAGCATAAGTGCATGGGAGAATGTGTGCATAAGTACACTTATTGTACTGGGGATGTGTGGTTCCCAATTGTATGTGGGCACACACATGTGTATATGTTACCCATATGCATGTGTGTTATTGCCTCTGTAGGTCTGGGTTGTGCAGATCCTCAGCATCAGCGGGTATAGACGGCTCACTCACGCCCACCTGTCAGACTCTTGCCCTTTGACTGCCCTTTCCCATTGCTGTTCGTGTGACTCAGGGCACTTAGGCCTTTGAAGTTGACTTTCTAGACCTTTCCACAGAGGCTCCATGGTGGTGGCACAGTGAGAGGGGGGGTGACCTGCTGCAGGGTTTGGGATGATGACAGAGATCCTTGAAGAACTACTGATCTCCAATTGCTTTGTGCCCTGAACCCTCAGGGGTGAGAGGGAGGGGAAGGGCCATATGCTACAGGGACAAAGGCCAGAGGAACCATCTGCTCAGACTTGCAGTGGACACTGCTCACCCACAGGGGGTACTATGATTTTAAAGGCTGTTGGCCCAGTCTTTTCTCTTTTTGTTTTTTTGTTTGTTTGTTTGTTTTTTGGGCCACGCCCAGTAGAGCTCAGGGGTTACTCCTGGCTCTGCACACAGGAATCATTCTTGTCAGTGCTTCAGGACTCTATGTATCAAACCCAGGTTGGCTGTGTGCAAGGCAAAAGCCCTCCTCACTGCTCTGGCCTCATGTTGGCCCTGTCTCAAAGGTTGTCATTCCCCATCCCTGCTGGTGCAGGGCACTGGTGGTCTCTTCTCTCTACCTCATGCAGACCTTGCCCATGAGACTGGTGGCCTCAAGAGACACCATGTTCCCTTTCTTGGGCAGCTCTGTGTTTTCTTTACTCTGTCCTGAGTTTGATATTAGAAGGTACCCAGCCTCCAAACAAGCTACCCTACTGTTGAGCCTGGGTCCCTGCTTCGGCCTGGTCAGTCTGTAGCTCCCAATTTCCTCTTAGCTCCATCTCCCTGTCTGCCCCACTTTTCCTCTGATCTCCACTTTCATGGTCCCTTCTATATCATCCTCTGGCCCCAATGTTGGCTTCCCACATTGCAGGTAATTGGAGGTGCTCCTGCAGCTAGCTGTCTGGCCTGTTCACACTTCAATCCCTTGTTCTTCTGACCATTTCTGGGTCCAGACCATCTTTCATGTTCGGCCTCAACCCTTGCCCCTTGTTCTTTATGTGACTCAGAGCTCTGAAGCTTTTAGTGTCAGCCTCCTAGACCCTTCCGCTGGGCTCTTCATCCTCTTCCACCTGTGTGTGAAGGGAGAGGGAACCATAGAAGCTGCTGCAGACATATGGGCAGAGCTGAGTCTGGGCTTGGGTATATTTCAGGGGGTGCTGTGGGTCCTCTGCAGGCTGTGGACTAGCCCAACCTCCCTCCCAAAAGGCCTAATGGCCCCCAGTACATGCCACAATCTCAGGAGACTCTGGATCGATGGGGGATTATCTCATCCCAGCCCTTTCATTCCTGCCTCTGATCACCTCACGAGCCTCTGAGGAAAGAGATGATTGATGGTCCCTTATTCTGCCAAGGGACCCCATTTCTCCAACGGGGCTCCTTTCCTTTAAATTAAACTCCCCCCAAAACAGGGAGATTGGACCTGGTGTCTTTCATGGACATTTACATAGAGAGTGAAAAATTATTGATCCTGACACCAATCCCGGTGGGGTCTCAACCACCATCTTCATTTCCTAGCCTTGTCTGCTTTTACCACTGTGCCTGTGGAGCTAGAGAGCCACCTCCCCCCCACCATTTCATAAAACCTGCCATTCTGCTTGTGTATGCCCATGTGACCCAGGGAGAAGAGTCTGGCACCCCACAGCATGTCATCCCTCCCTCTGGGTGTCTTGCTAATACGGGGCTCAGAGCACCCGGCAGGCACCCCAAACCCTGGATTCTTGATCAGGCCTCACTGGTGGAGCTTTCTGTCAATTTTCTCAGTGCTGATGAAAAATGCATCCCTGAGACCCACAGGTATAGCTGGGTCCCCTTGGTCTCAGAATCACCCCCTGGTCCCCAGAGCCTATCATATACCTCTGTGACCAGAGTACAAGGACATGAGCCCACTTGCCTCTAACTTACCCAGTTTGGCTTTGTGTCTCCTTCCTATCCAGTGACCAGGTCTCCTGTACCCACTTCCTAGTTTCCAAAGGTCCTTCAGATCAATACTGCTCTCTCTCTCTCTATCACAAACCTTGGCAGCACAGCCTGACACCCTCCAACTTGCCTGGGGCTGGAGCTGTTCCAATAGGGTAAACCCAGGGATGGGTCAGACCAGGATTCAGAAGCCTGGGAAGTGGTGGAGGGCGAACAAAAAAACCCTTGAGGCTTGAAGTCTAAGAGTCCTAAACCCTGACAAGAATCTAGGGTATAATGTCTCCACAGTCCCTGGTCCAGTTTGGAGTTTGAAAATCAGCTTCTTGGGGATGTACAACATGGTTACACTTGCCAGCCTGGTGCAAGGAGTTGAAGTGACCCTCAAACAAGACCTTGCTACAGCTTGGCTGGGCTTTTAATGAGAAGCAAAGGCTGAAGAAGGAAGAAGGTGAAGTTGTTGGTCCGATTGCCCAGGTCCCTGGCACCTTGGGAGCATGTGGGAGTCAGAGGGTGCAAATCCAGGCTGACAGCCCCCAGACTCTGCAGAAGTAGATTTCAGCATAACCCACAACTCCCTATTCCTAGAGTTCACCTGTTTCTGGTGTGTGTGTGTGTGTGTGTGTGTGTGTGTGTGTGCCTGTTGGCTGGGGAGCTGTAAAGGGGCCCCAAGGGGATGACAAGGGGCAAAGGCTTCTGGCTCAGGCCCAGGGTGTGATTTACTGCAGGGACCCAGGGATGGAGAGAGGGGCACTGCTCGGGCCCCATCTAGGCCGCCTGGGAGGGACTGGGGAATAACCAGAGCCACACCAGGGGTCGACAGCATACAAGGCAGGGTTTTCACATGTTGAGGTTCAGGTATCTCCAGTTGCTTACAGCTGAATGCAGTTAACTGGCATACACATGGCAGCAGTAATGTCCACACTCTCTACCCGTGGCACCTTCTCTGGGTACCCTCTGTGTCTTTCTGCATCCCTTCTCTCTTTTTTTTCTGTCTCTGTCTCTGTCTGTCTCTGTCTCTCTCTGTCTGTCACTCTCTCTGTCTCTCTATCTCGTTCTTTCTTTTTGTTTTTTTGGGCCACACCTGGCAGTGCTCAGGGTTACTCCTGGCTTTACACTCAGGAATCACTCCTGGCAGGCTTAGCGGATGCTGAGGGATCAAACCCTATGGGATGCTGGGGATCGAACCCAGGTCAGTCTCATGTAAGATGCCATTCCCACTGTGCTATTGCTCTAACCCTTCTTCCTTTCTTCTACCAGGTCCCAATAGTGCCCAGGAAAGATGTTACTGGGCAGGATGGGAGCAGTGGCTCTCGAAGGGCAGTGACCCTCAAATTCAGTGCTGCAGGGTCAGGGAAAGTTCGCCCCTTCCTCCCCACTAAAGAAGACTTGGAGGCAGCTGCAGGAGGGCAACTCTCCTTTTCCTCCAATCGGCACGAATCAGAATAGTTTAAAAGTCCTTTTCCCTAAATCCAAACTCAAGAGATGTTGTGTTCTGCTCTGACCCTAGGGTGAGGCCACAGCTGAGCCCCACTGGCCAGCTAAAGACCTTTGCCTGTGAGAACAGACCCCTTCCCTGGGCTTTCACCTTCATTGTGCAGGAAGCCGGCAGCCCCTTTTGGCAATCAGGGGAGGGGGGACCTCTAGGGTAGATCCCGGGGGAGAAGCATCTCCTTCACAACCTCTAACATAACTGGGGCCACAGTGTGTGCAAATGAGGGCAGCTCCTGCCCTAGAAATGGATGCCCCAAAACCCAACTCTGACCTGCTTGCATGAGAAACAAAATTGGTTCAGCTTCCTGAGTGCAGAGTCCTTTCCCAACAGTGGGCGGGCTCCAGGGGTGACAAAAGCACAAGGAAGGGGCTCTCTCCCCATGTCCAGGCTGGGGGTAGGGGGCTTTCAGGCAAGAAGGAGCCTGAGAAAACCCAAGTGCACCCACCTGCCCTCCAGTATCATTTCCTCTAACAAGAAGGCTGCACTTCCTGCAAGCCTTTGCTGGTGTTGAAGGGAAACAGTTTTAAGTTGCTAAGGTGATGAACTCACTACAGAGCAGTGGTTTGGCCCCTCTAGAGGCCTCAGACCTGCAGCTGAAAGTCCCTGTCAGTTGGGTATTTGGGGTGTGTGTGTGTGTGTGTGTGTGTGTGTGTGTGTGTCTTGCATCTGGCACAGGGCCCTTAGAACAACTCCCCCAATTTTCTCCAAACCCAATTTGCACTAGGCCCTTCCAGGAAGCTACAGTGGGAAGCAGGATCACTGCATCAGCTGGTGCCCATAAGCACTGGCTCAAAGCCTCCTTGTCTCCAGTCTGCACCACCTGCCCTTGTCCCTGGCATAGGAAGATTTTGGGGGCAGCCCAGTCTCCAATGAGCAAGGGTGTATTGCTCTGTCCTTCTTGTCTCTTCTATAGTTAATGCATCCACATCAAAGCTCCATCTCTGGCCCCATTTTTCTACTTTTGAAGACACTTAGATCCGTCTTACTGGCCCTGCAGTTCTTGCCACCTTAATAAAAAGGTTTCCAGCTGGGCCCAGGTGGGAACTGATCTGCCTTAGTCTCAGATCTCCAGGGCAGGTTGTCTCAGATCACACAAAGGCTGCTGTGATGTGGCCGCCATGACCAGAGTCCCCGCACAGGTTGAGAAAGAAGGAAGTTCTGCCCTTTAGGACTGATCCAAGAGTGAACGCTAGCGACTTCTCTTTCCCCACTTCTCTTTTGGCCAAAAAAGTCGTTGACAGAGTGGGTGAAAGGTGGCCCAGGGTGTGGAGAGTCTGGGTTGGGTCCCACCTCCCATTGCTAAAGGCTTTTCTCTCTGTCACTCATCACTACACTAGGGCCCTTAAAGACCTCAGCTCACACTCCCTTTCCAGGTACTTGGCCCAGGGCTGCTGTTTGAATCTGGCAGATCCCAAGGGAGCCCGATCTGGTCAGGCCTGTAGCTTCACCCCACGGTCACAGCAGCTACCACCTCCTTCAGGGAGCCTGCCTAGCTGCACACTGTCCCCAGTGTCCACCGAGTACCCTGTGAAACTGACAGAAGAGCCATGCCTTCTGGGGACCCACTGAGCCGACCATGGTGGGCACCATTGCCTCTGTGCATTTGCCCTGTTGTTCTTTCCTGGCATTGCTCTCTCTGAGGCCCCCCTGGGGTTGACTGCAGAGAGGCGGAGGGCCGCAGTGTCCCCTCCTCCATTAGGCTGACCCCTGTCCTTCATGCTCACTCTCAGCTTGGGCTGGCCCCTTTCCTTGCAGAAGTAGACCCTACCTGGGGCATTCCCCATTTCTGCCCTGGCAAACTCCAGTCAACCTGAACATCTTCACCCTTATTGCCGCCATGGGGGTCCAGCCATTTTCAGCTGCCAGAATCCAGTCTGCATCCCAAGTCCTTCCTCTTGCCCCTGAGACCTTGCCATCTAACTGTTTCTGTGTATCCTGCTGACTCCTCTGTAAATCTGGGCATCTCATGGCAGGATCCTGTCTTCTGCTGCCACCCATGGATTTCACATTTTCTCTTAAGTCTGGGGTGCTTGGGGCTCCCAGAAGGGTCCTACAGAGGGTCCCCTCCAGGTCTACAGAGGTAGGGGATGCCCTTGTCTCTCTGTACTTAAACCCTGTGACTTGCTCAAGCAGCCATGATCCCCTTTTGGCACACTTTCGGTTTCACCTCCTCACACTTGCGTTTCATCTTCACTCTTCCAGTTCATCCTTTCCCCACACTTAGTTTTTCCTCCCCACACTTCCAGCCTCTTGGCTCCTCACCCAGCTCAGTTCCCTGTGTACCCATCTCCTTGTCCCTATTACACTGCAGAGATGGTGGGAGATGGTGACCATAATAGTGACCCCAGTTTTCACTCTCCCACCACAATCAGTTGCTACCACATGCCCACTCAGCACCAAGCAAAGAGCTACTTCGTGATTTGAGCCACTGGTGACAACCCCATGGGCACCCCATGGTCTTAGACATACCCAATGCTGAGGAGGTGGTGTGGCGTGGGGGACCCTGTAGACTTTTCTGAAAGCTGTGTCCTGACCTGATGGCTCTTCAGCCCGGGGTCCCCCATGCTACCAAGGGGAAACACCCTCTCTCCAAGACTGGACAGTGGTGGTGATTTGGCAGGGCACCCCAAGTTGTTGAGGATGTTATAGGCCCAGCCTCTTACGGGAGAAGAAATGAATGAGTTAAGAGCAAGGATGTCTCCAAGACAGAACCGAGTTCTTAGGCCTCCAAACAGAATCGTGTTTTTTTTTTTTTTTTCAGTTTTTGGGTCACACCCAGGAGCATTCAGGGGTTACTCCTGGCTCCATGCTCAGAAATAGCTCCTGGCAGGCTCGGGGGACCATATGGGATGCTGGGATTTGAACCAATGACCTTCTGCATGAAAGGCAAATGCCTTACCTCCATGCTATCTCTCCAGCCCCAGAATCGTGTTCTTATATAAGCTCTCTCTCTTGGAAACATGGCATTGACAGGGCCATGACCCAGAACTTTTTAAAGCTGTACTGAAATAATTTAAGCCACACTTAGAGAGTAATTCCCCTCAAACTTACTTCCGAAGATCTGAGCAAACAAGATCCCTGTGTTCTGCTGACCCAAGGGGCCCACAGCAAGGTGAGAGTGTCAAGCCAGCTACCCATGGCACGTACATTCATCTGTGGCACCACGAGCTGGGCCATCAGACATTCCAATCCCTGCCCAACAGGGATGATCAAGACAAAGACCCTTGTCCCTAGACTCTTAGGGGTCCTGTGGTGCAAGGAACGCCCTATGTTCACTCAGTGATAGTTTGAGGGTAACCACTGAACGCAAGGATAGAAACCAAAGTTCAGCCTGGCTCTCTGGGCCACCCTTGTTGAAGACACACTTGGGGTGAACTAGTATACATCCATGACCCCTGGAGTAGGAAGAGAGACCCAGGCTGTCAAGTCAATGAGTGGCAGCAATCAGATGTCCATAGGGGCCTTGTGCATAACTGTATTGGGGGGAATCCACTTGCTTGCCTGTCAGCTGTGCCCAGAGCCCCTCCTGGGGGAGAAGTAAGCCAGAGGTCACATGTCCTCACATGCAGGAGAATGTGAGTGCCCTCCTCAGCCTCTTGGCCTTGCAGATGACCAAGCATATCCAGCTAGTGACAGGACAGAACAACCTGTCTGGGGCAGAGCAGATGACCCGGTAAAGACAGGGCTGAGAGGAAGATTGAGGGAGAGATTGGGCCCCTTACACGCTCACCAGAGCAAAGGATTTGGTTTCGTTTTCCCCCAAAGCAAGTTAAGACAGACAGGAGTTAAGAGACCAGAGAGCA
>NC_064854.1:19669751-19674751 GCF_024139225.1 Suncus etruscus | reverse complement strand
TCCACCCTCCCAGGGGCCTGAGAGACCACATGCAGAGCTCTGTTGAGCTGCTGGGGTGTCCGAGTTCAGGGATGAGCGTGAGCCAACATCACAGTCCCTAACTGAGCTCTTAGGATCACGGTTTCCTTGTAAGGTGGGTACAAGCATTGCTAGCTCATGGGGCACTGTCTGGACCCCGGATGTGAGTCTAATGACTGCCATGTCAGTCTTGAGCTGATTCTGGGGGAGAGTGACCCAAGGAGTTGGCCTTTCAAATTCAGTTTCCTGAAGCAGATGCTTAGATACTGTTCACACCCTAAATGAGAATAATAGAAGGGCCAGAGTGACAGCACAGTAGGGAAGGCGCTTGTCTGGCATGTGACTAACCTGGGTTTGATTCCTGACAGCCCTATCGTCCCTTGAACTCTGCCAGGAATAACTCCTGAGAGCTTCTGGATGTGGCCCAAAAAAACAAAAAACAAAAAAAGAATAAGGACTAGAGAAAGAGGAGAGGGCAAAGGTTCGAGTCTCACATGCTACTGACCCGGGTTCAAGCTCTGTGACCATGTCTGGTCCACACCCTCGCCTGGCATTGCCCGAGGAAATGCCTGCTTGGTACCAGGCATGGCAGTTGGTACCTCCTGTCACCATGGGGTCTCAGCAGTCCCACCTACTTGATCCTTGCAATGACCACTGACATAGGCAAGAGGGGCCCTCAGGTCTCTGAGTGGTGCCCAAGACCTGCCCCTGCCATCACGGTCCAGTGTCACTAGACTACTTTTTGTCCCTATCCCAGCCCAACCTGAATGGGGCATTTCCTCAACAAACAGCCAAGTGCTCCTTCCCTGAGAAGACTCAGGGCTCCCACTAGGTCCCTGTGGGCTTCCCCCCCCCCCCCCACCAACATGGTCTCTGTTACTTGGCCAATACAGCTTGAGCTGAACCAGGTCGGAGCAAAACCCCCAGAGCCCACTTTCATGGCCAACTAAGACACGGTGCTATAAGAGCCCCAACCTCCCCAGCACCCCCGCTAATGGGGGACAGGAGCTCATGGACACCCATACTCCCTCCTTCACACACATCTAACCTTGCCACTTGCTCCAACAGGCTCCCATCCATCACCTCCCTTCAACAACTTCCTCTAACAACTTCCTCCAACACCCTCCGTTATCTCTCTCCATCACATCCCTCCAATCACTTTCCTCATCACTTCCCTCAATACCCTCTGTCTCTAACACCCTCTGTCACTTCCCTTCATCATCTCCGTCACATCTGTCTGTCACTTCCCTTCATCAACTCTGTCTCCATCACCTATCTCTGTCACATTTCTCCATCACTTTTCTCCTTCACCTACCTGTTACTTCCCCCTGTCAACTCCCTCCATCAATTTCCTGTCACTTTACTCCATCTCCTCCCTATATTACTTCTGCCTTTTTACCTCCCTCTGTCACTTTTATTACTTCCCTCTGTTACCTCCCTTATCACCTCCCTCTATCACTTCCCCCAAATCTGTCATCTCATCAGATGCTGAGGCCTCCCCACTGTGACGCCATCATTGGGACCCCATGTTCTCATGTTCCCACAGTCTGTGCGGGATAGGTTTCCCTTTGAACCCCAGCCCCCTCCACTCTTCACTGACTTGGTTGGGGGTGATATACAGGTTAACCTTTCCGGGGCCTCACTGTTTTATTTTGTCAGGCCTCTTTCAGGTGGAGGTGTCTTGACCTGCTGTCCTCATGGATTTATGGTGTTGACATGTGTCAGGAACCCAGATATGTCAACAGCACCTTCAGGGTACTGTCTAGGGGCCCTGGAGAGCCACTGTAGTCTTAGGCTGGGGTCACTGCTAGAATAGATATCCTCTATTGCAGAGTCTCTCCCCCCCACTAGAATCTAGCCATGGATTCTGAGAGTGACCCCAGTTGCCTTCTCTGTTCACTCTCCATCCCCTGGTTATCCTCAGTACCTGAAGGTGGGTAGAAAGTGATAGTGAAGGCCCTAGGTCTGAACACACGTGATCACAACTGTCCCACAAAGCTGCAAGTCACATCTGCAGGGTCCCCTCCTTAAGAAGGGGGTGCTGGGAAGTCAGACAGGCTAGAGGCCAAGATGCTTCTTGTGGGTTCAAGGCCCCTTGCAGGCCCCTCCAGGGTGCTTGATCCACTCTGGTCTGGGACAAGCTAGTTCCCAAGCTCCTGGTGGGAGCTAACCCAGGCAGGAACCAGATCAGGGGAGGGAGCACTAAGCCAGGAGGCGCCTGGAGCATCCGTGCATGTGTGAGCTGGGATGAAAATGCTCCCATGCTGGGGCGGGAGACGGGAGTGCTGACGCCTCGCTTTCCACATGGCCTGACCTACTTCCCTACTCTATTTCCGAGCAACGAGAACTAGATCAAGACAGGAGACACGGTGTCTTCTGACACGCCTTTCAACACAGAGCGAGGAAGACAAAAGGCAGGGAGAGCAGAAGGCGGTGGCCGACAGCCCAGTGTGCATCCAGGCATGAGTCCCCAAGTTCCATCCCCACCACAACACACAGTTCCTGGCCCTAGGGTTCCCTAAGCTAGAAGCACCCTGAGGATTGAACCCTGAGACTCCACTGCTCCTCTGCACAACTTCTTTATCATCTCGAGACACTAACAAGGAATATAGTACTAGGGGCTACAATTACTCAATAGTGAAGCCAAGACTCGTCTGCCAACGTTGGAAGCCAAAGCCCCCACAAAGCAGCTGGAGGCTCTGTAGTAAGACAATCATTATCCTTAGAGTGGCCGTCCTGGGATTTTTCCCAGTTTCTTTCTGTCCTTCTCTCTGTCCTTGGGCCATGGTGGGGTTAGCCTGGAGCTGACACAGTCAGATATGGTGGTCAGAACTGGGGAAAAGTGCCTCATGGCATGGGGATGTGCTTGTAGGGCACCCCCATTACCATCTAGGATTTCTTATGGGCCCCCAAACACAAGCCACAGTGTGGTCTTCAAAAACAGAATATAGAGGCTGGCTTATGGCCAGTGCAGGCCAGTGCACTGAGAAGGAAAACATTTTATTTTTACTGGGTAGAATTTGTTTATTTGTTTTGCGGCTACATCCAGCAATGCTCAGGGGTTACTCCTGGCTCTACACTGAGGAATCACTCCTGGTGGTACTCGAGGGACCCTATGGAATGTAGGGAATCGAACCCAGTTTGGCTGCATGCAAGACGAACTCTCTCCCCCTATGCTATCATTCCAATCCCACTGAGAAGAATTTAAATCATGGTAAGCCTTGTTCCCCTTTTAGGAATTTGAGTTGAATTTCTCTAAATGCTATTACTTCATCACGCTCTTATTTGGCCAAAAAAAAAAAAAAAAAAAAAAAAAAAAAAAAAGGATTTCCCCATGCTGCAGACTCCTGAGGGCAAGTTGAGTAAAAGGGCAGCTGGTTGCTGAGTGTAGGTGACTGAGACAGGGGATCTGAAGTGTCCGAGGTGTCCCTGTTGGGCAACTTGCCTGTCTCTGCTGTCACCCACCTCTCTGGTCCCCATGCTTGTCCCCCCACCCAGCCCTCCCCAGAGGCCTCCCAATCACTCTGGCCACTGGGGCCTGCTAGTGGCTGACTGTCATGGGTTGGGAGATGCAGCTTCACATCGCATGTCCTCTGTTTCTATGAAGACACAGGCATGCTGGCTGCCCCAGGACCTTGTGCAGGAAGAATGTCATGAGGAGCCCTAATGGGGACAGGACAGACATGATGCCACTCATCACTATCACCTCCACTGCTCCTGTGATCACCAGTTTCACTGGCCACCTGTGAGCTTCTGAGGACCAGCCCTAGCTCCTCTGCACCTCAGGGACTGGAATGGGGTCCCCCTTCCCAGGGCAAGCTGCACCCAGTTCTGTGAAAGGCTTGTCATTTCCTGCTCAGGACCAAGCTGGGTGCTGCAGCTCCCTCTGTAACTCCACACACTGGGAGTCCCATCTAGAACCCGCGTGTACCAGTGCCTCTGGGCAGATCCTATGACCCTACTTCCACACAGCCACCTCCTAAGTGAGTCCTGGAAAACATTAAGTCCTCAGTGGCTGCTCAAGGTACTGGCAGTGGGTCACAGCAGGGGTGGGAGTGGGGGAGACTCCGATCTGACATCTATGGGGCAGTTCGGGCTCCAAACACCAGCTCGTGTCACTGAGAAGCAAACCCTTTCTCTGCATGTCAGACTTAATGCTCATAAACCTCTTCTCCAGTGAAGGGCTTCCTCTGAGACCTCATCCCTAAACCTTCCACCTGCAAGAAACCTTCCACCTTCCATCTGCAAGAAACTCAGAAGACTCAGGCCTATCATTGGGGCTGGAGCTGAGCATGGACAGTTATAGGGGTGAACACTGAGTGTAGGGGTTTGAACCCTGGCTGATGGTTCTAGCCTAGAAGGTTGAAGGGCAGCACCCCATAAATGGTGTGGTGGGGGGCTTCCTGGGTCCTGACTGTGGTGGCCGGCAGCAAACAGGAGCACCCATGATCGATGTCACATCGAGACTTTGGAGGGGACCTGAGAGTCCACACTTGCCAAACTCATTGTGCCCTGATCCTTGTATAGACTCTTGACTGGGCCGAAAGATAGAGTATGGGAGGTCTGGCAGAAGAGCTTGTAGAAACAGCCACAGGGAGAGTCGACTATGTAGGAGATGCCACACGCTCAAAGTGAGCCAGAAGTTTGGCCCCTAAATGGCTCTTCCAATGGGAGGAGTGGCTCGCACCCCTACCTTTGGGGAAAGAGGGAGACCTTTACCTGCCTGCAGCTGCATGCTGGACTCAAGGTCCCCGCTGTGACCCATCCTGCTGGGCAGGACAGGTCTTTGGGATGACCCCCATCAAAGAGCAGAAATGTATGTCATCATACGATGAAGCTGTGGGAGCCTGGGGACACAGGGCCAGCCTGGAACCCCACACGACACTGGTCTCTACCAGAATTGTCCTCCAACCTTCTAAGTTCTAGAATGTGTGGTAATGCTGCCACCCCCCCCCCACACACAAATGAGAGAATAGAACTTG
>NC_064854.1:18244751-18299751 GCF_024139225.1 Suncus etruscus | reverse complement strand
CGCTATGTTTTGCAAAACTTTAACTACATAGAAGTTTTAGTTGAGCCAATAAATTCTCATTTGAAATATGCTCCGAGATTCATAATCTTGTATATCCACAATTTTACATTGTTGAAAAGTATAAGCAGCTCTAAATCATGCAGTGTGTGTGTGTTTGTGTGTGTGTGTGTGTGTGTGTGCACGTGCGTCAAGAAGGTATATAAACTAAAGCTATACTTTCTCTAAAGAATGCCTGTTTCCTGTAATGCTCTCTACTCAAAATGAATAACATTTTTGGAGGCATTGTCCTTGTCTCTTGGGGCCTTTGGGGCTCAACTCAACACATCAAATGGACGATTCTATACTAGAACCTGAGGATTTGCTCTTGCTTAGTGACCAGCAGAGCCACAGAAAACCAATTAGTTCTGAGAATCGAATTCAGGCCTGCCTACCCCTTGTTATGTTCTCACCCCTAAATAGAATCGTTTCTATTCCCAAATCGTGATCTTTCACTAACTTCTGTTTTGTCATCATTTTTATGCAATTGCCAACAGAAAGGCTGTTGTGCGGCATTATTTTAATGTTACTGTTCAGTGAACAAATGAACCCAATTATTCTACTCATTTTTATAAGGTGCTTAATTGGTTTACTGGGTAATCACCTATAATTCTTTGGCAGACACCAAATGTTTTAAGGCACACAGTGAAAAAGAATTGGGAATACAGAGAGGAAATAGTGTTTGAGGGAGGGCTTTGATGATTTTATATTTGGGTGGTGAGGAACACAATGCAAATCTGAGATGCAGAAATAAAGATATAAATTCATCATCTGAACTTACAAGAGGAGGGGAGTGAGGTCAGCCTGTGGACCTACAAAGCAATGCATAGGATTAGTCATGGGAGTTTAGTATGATAGGAGATGATCCTGGAACAATTCCTCTAAACAGATGTTTTCAGAAACCATGAGAGAATTTTCTAGTAAGAAGCCAGAAAATAGCCCTAAGTGAGGCAACCAGGTATTTCCAGTTGCATCACATGCTTTCAAAACGTTCTTTATCATATCTGTAAGTAAATAGTTTTTAAGCTGTCCATGTGTGTTGATTGAGGAGTAGAATCTGAGCTCTAAGACTGCTGATTCACATGACACTAAGCATCATGTATGTTTCTGAATGAGTGTAAGTAAGTTAGTACTTTTGTAAATAAATGTCTGAATGATGAATGAAGGGATATGGTAGCAATGGCAACCAGTCCCATAAAGTGTCTTTAGAATAGAAAACTTCACTGACTTAAGAAAAGGAATTTTACTGACTCATGAGACAGAGATGATCATATTGGAGAAACTCTGCAAACCAGGTGTAAACTAATAGGATGAATCTGTCATTAATGTACTGAAGGTACCAATGTTACGAAATAGAGAATAGTTTAAACTTAGCTCATGATTGCTCATATGACTGTTCATATACTATGCCCAAGTGGCTAAGTAATAGTTGAAACACTGGACACATAAAATGATGAAACTTCATTTTTATATACTTTGGGGAGTTGTGCTATACATTAATAAGAGGCGCTCAACAGTCTTTGGGCCATGTCATCAAAGGATTTGTGTAGCCTAACAAAATGCTAACGCTAGATAGAGGCGTTCTGCATAGTTGCATTGCTAATAAACCATTTTGCAGACAGAAAGAAAGAAGTATATGAAAATTAGATGGAATTCAAAGAGAACATGACTATTATGGCTGTATGGAAAATTTCACAATTACCTCCTTTTATAATTATGAACCAAGCATTCTCTTCTTAGTAGACAATCCCTAACACATAGAAATGAATTCCTGCCTTGTTATACATTTGGCCCCTTCAGATACTAAATACATCACAGAATATTTTGATGTTTCAATTTTAATTACTCTTGTTTAGAGATTAAAATAAGGAAAAAGAACCCACCAAGTAATCTTCCCCAGTTGTCCATTCCTGTGTGTAAAGTGAGATTGCCTATGCTATTATGTTTATCTGTAGGAGATGCTCTCTAGCAAACCTTAGAATGCCAGTAGGTTAGTTATTGAGATTTTAAAAATTATTTCTACTTTAAGCTCCAAAGTAATGTTCAGGTCACTTGGAGGTAGGGGTGGTCACCCCCAGTAATACTCAGAAAATCAAACTAGATGATCGAATTCTAGGGCATGAAGATGCAGAGCTGTGAGCCAACAGGACAATCCAGGTGATACTAAGGACTACCAGGGTGAGGCCTGCAGTGTTTAGGGGAGCGAAGTGAAACCATCACTCAAAACTTTGACTGACCGATATCCCATGCTCACTATTAGCATTTTCCAAACTTTGTCATTATGAAAATACATTTTAAGTTCCAAAAAATTTTCTACTGGCTATGAAAATTTCAGATTGTATTTTTCTCTCATAAAGTACATTTTTGTTGTCTTTGGGCCATACCTGGTAGTGCTCAGGGCTTATTTCTGGCTCTGCACTCCGGGATCTCTCATTGTGAGACCTGGAAAATGAGATGGAATCCAATCTAGGTGGGCCACAGGCAAGAGCAGCACCCATCCATTGTACATATTAAAGAAATTGTTCCCAGTCTCTTGCTTGTTTTGTTTTCATTGAGAATTCTGTTATCTTCTTTATTATGTGTGTCTCTATGTACTGAATGTGTCTTCTATTTTGACTACTTTCAAGATTTTTTTTCTTTATCACTGGTTTTAAGAAAATTTGCCATGACCTACTTCCATGCAATTTTCCTTATGGTTGTTGCATTTGTGATTCACTGAGTTTATCAGATATGTTTATCAGAATTTATATGTTCCACTCAATTTGCAAAAAACCTGGCCATTCTTTGTTCAACTATATTTTTCTGTTCTCATTCTTATTATTTCTCCTCTGCTTCAGTGTCTCCAAAAACGGGTGCATTAAGAAACTGGAGGCTATGATGCAGTTTGCCAATGTTAGATTTATCATTGAATTCATTTTTTCTATAAATTATTTTACATCTATAAAAAATATCCTGCATTGCACAATCTGTTTATTTTGTCCCTTTATGTAAATTATCAATTCTCTTGAAAATAATTGTCTATCACCCATATAACAAATAGCCACAAGATATCCTCTCTCAAAATGACAAATATGTCTTATATAACTGTTGGATTACATTTTGATTTACCCAAAACAAACACTCCCCCCACCTCTTTCAAGAGTAAGCCAAGAGCCAAGAGTAATCCCTGAGCTCAAAGTGGTGTGTCCCCAAGAAGAAATCCCAAATTAGAATATACTTTAAAAGTAACTACCTAAACTAAGTTTTCCTCTCTATAAAAAATATTTGAAGTCATACTTATATGCATGCTTAGCATAATTGCTGTTGCTTTTCATAAAATATGTGCACATAAAAACATGAATAATTCGAGGTGAGATGAAAACATGAATAATTCGAGGTGAGATGAAAACATGAATAATTCGAGGTGAGATGAAAACATGAATAATTCGAGGTGAGAAATTCGAACAAAAATTGATTATTTTGTGGTTACATCTAAATATTTGACATTTTATGTCGATTTTTAATCACTATTAAGAGAGATTTTTTTTCCAAGACTGTAAAATAACAACAGATAATTAAAATTACTATTTTGAAATATTGGGTATATTATGGTTGACCAGTTCTTCTCTGTTCTATGTATATTGTAGGTTAAAAAATAAAAGATCAGGGCCAGAGAGGTAGCACAGCAGTAGGGCGTTTGCTTTGCATGCGGCTGACCTAGGACAGACCTCAGTTTTATCCCCAGCATCCCATATGGTTCCCCAAAGTCAGGGGCTATTTCTGAGTGAATAGACAGAAGTAAACCCTGAGCAACACCAGGTGTGGCCCAAAACACAAAACAAATAAAAAATTATTAAAAAAAAATGAAAGATCACTTTTCATCCTAATATAGCAAGGTTTGCACCACATTTATTGACCAGTGGTCAAACTTTTTTATAGTCACATAACAAAGAACTCTTCCAGGAGTCATTTTAAGGCCCTTGTAACTCCAATTTTCCAACTTCTTGGCTCTTCCGCATAATAGTTATTTTCCTAATAGGGTCTCCTCTGTTTTCTTTGTTCTCTCTCCCTTACTTTTCTACTCCTGCTAGGTTAGGTATCTTAATAACTTCATCTGCATCTCTTACCTTTCATCTCAGATTTTGAGAGTTGGCCTCACATTATCATTTTCTTGCATTTATCTTCCAAAAATCTAAGTGTGGAGTATGTATTTGATGGTTTGCTTTGCATTTCTGTATGCTCCATTTTCACAGCATCCTGATCGCTTTTGTTTGCTCTTACTCTGTGTTGTGGGCCAGAGTGCACATTTATGCACATTTACTCAGAGACTTTTCCTAAAGATTGCTTTTTCAGTTCTTTATCTAAACCGACTTTATTCCTTTACCATTGTTAGATGGTGATCTCAGGAGGGAGTCAAGAGATGGACGTGCCTGGGATCTGACATCTTGACAAAAAAGCCTCTTAACAAACCTAATATTTTAAAGTTACAACAGAGTTTAGAAGACAGATTAGATTTGTTTTTCCTGGAAAATTGGCTATATACAAGGTATAGTTTTACCTTTCTGAATGTTTTCAGTGTCTCTGGTTTGAGTTATTGCTTATATGTTGGAATTTGTTTCATCGTTGCCATTATGGTGTGTTGTCTTATAAATGCAAAGGAAAGAATCAGAGTCCCACGTTGTAAAACTGAAGGTCAAATAAATGTTTGTCTGTTACAACATAAATGTTACTGTCTTGTAATGACAATAATTAAGCCAACAAGCACTGGACCAAATACCTTAAACAATATAATGTCTATCCTGCTGGAGCAGCAAAGCTAACAAATGTGATTGATGCTTTTGTAGAAATATTTTGAAGCACATTTAAGAAATGTGAGAACGGAGGCCATATGATAGTACAGGATTGAGATGCCTGCCATGCATGAGGCAGACCTGGGCTCAATCCCTGGCATCCCATATGGTTTCTTGAGTACTCTCAGGAATTACCTTTGAGTGCAGAACCAGGAGTAACTATAAGCACTGCCAAGAATGATCCTGAAACAAAACCCAAATAAAGGCAGACTGAGAAGATTCTCCATCTATACCCATTGCAAATGAAGGACATTCTGGATGACCTGTTGGTCTGTTCTTCACTGAACACTGATGTGGTAGGGCAGGGAATCTTCCAGTAGTTGAAACTGTAGTTGTTTTGGCAGCATCTAACAAAGGACTCAATGTTTAGTAACCATGATGGACTCATGCTATGAAAGATTTTTTCTATTTTCAGGAAAAGGTGGCAGAAACCAATGGTAAGGAAGAAATGAGTTCAAGGCTACATTTCCCACCATCACAGTCTCATTTGTGACCAGCTGGAAGCCAAAGTTTATCAGAGCAAAGTTGTGCCTTCTCCCCTGTCACTTCCTATCATGCTAACTACCACTGCAATATGATTGGACTCCATCATCTGCAAAGCCACAGATCACACATAAGAAAAGGACTGATATGTGGTAGTCTGAGCCACAGACCAGTAACATGGAGGGAGTGAAGGCACTGCAGTAGACTCGGGAACATATGTCAAGGACCTATCACCAGAGTCCTCATGGAGCACTCTGCAGGAAAAAAAAAAAAGCCTTCTGTCCATGAGCACAGGGCAGATGTGTTGTGTTAAAGGGTTCAGAAGAAGAAGGCCAAGGACAGTCACCTTGTCTGCTGTGCTGAAAGTACCTGGGAAAGTTTTAGACTCATTTTTCTGGACAAAGCAGTGGTTTCCTCCTAGATGACACCGCCTGTCGCACTCTACTCCCCTTCACATTGACAATGAAGAGATGAGCTACCCACTTGCCTTGGATTCACACATTGTCTCTTTTTACATGATTCAACAACTACACAGTCCTTAAAAGATGTTGCAATGCTGTGTGCTTGTGTGTGTTCACATGCTAGGTGTATGTGTGAACATGCCTGCAATGGCCCACATATGTCTTCTCCTCCTCACATCACCCATGTGAATCCAAGGTGCTGTCAGAAAGATCCTGCGATCTGCATGATTGATGAGAGTGCCTCATACGCATTGGCAGGGCTAGTGGCAGCTGAACAGTAGAAGCAGCTGTCAAAATTCCCAGCTCTGGGGCACAGGGAATTGCCTCTGAATCTTCCTTTCCCTGTCTGTGGGGCCAATGGGGGCCACTGCACTGCTTCCTGTTAAAGTCACAGTAGCCACAGATTGCTAACACGAAATTTCCCTTCATGTATCTTTCTCCAAACCTGAATGGTTCCCAATAGTATTTCTCCTAAGTTTGAGGTTTCGAATTTTACAAAAGTAAATCCAATGGGGCCAGATCATTAGTACAATGGTGAGGGCTCTTGCCTTGCATACAGCTTGGACCTATTTTGATCCTCTGCTTTCCATGTGGTGCTCAGGAATAACCCCTGGAGCTCCACGAGGGTATGGGCCCCTAAAGAAACAAACTAAAATGTAGATCTACACTGAGCCATAGGGAGTTATTTGGTTCCTATTAGACAGGAAGTCAAATCTTCTAAGATGATTATAGACACACATGACCAGTCCTCAAGGGGGTGCATGATCTCTTATATTGGCATGAAATGCCTGAAAGATGTCTTCTCACACTCAGGGACTTTAGAGTGGGTTGGCCCATGAGCAAAAAAGAACAGAAGAACTGCAGGAGATGAAGTGCAGAGAAATGGCTTTTCAGACATGATCATGGGGCAGTGCATTGGGTAAAAGTGAAGCCCAAGTGGTTCCCTCTATGTTGTTGAAATTATTTCCCAGTGAGCACAGTAGAAGAAGGGGGCTTCTGTGCTACCAAGGTCCGGTCCTGCTGAGATGAATGAAGGTTGGGAACCCCGGATTAGAGCAGAGGCATTTGTAGGGAGGAGAGTGGTAAAATCACTGAGGTGGTGAAAGCCCCAAAGGTGTACAGTCAATCTCACTTCCATTTGTAAACATCATTGAGTGGAAGCTACCTAAGGTCAGGCCCAAGACTACCAAAGAGGAGGAGCATGATTTTTCCTCCAATCACACAGAGTGTGAACACTTTGGTAATTCAAGATACATTCACTATAGTTCTCTGTAGGTTCTTCCATAAATATGTGGGAGGGGGGAAGAGAGTTGGCACCAAAATAAAATTTCACTACTAAAAAACACTGAAAGCTTTATAAAGATAGACCTCAAAAGACAAGCTATTTTCAAAACGGTGGTTTCGTTTCCTTTTTTTTTTATACTTATTTTTATTTAAACACCTTGATTACATACATGATTGTGTTTGGGTTTCAGTCATGTAAAGAACACCACCCATCACCAGTGCAACATTCCCATCACCAATGTCCCAAGTCTCCCTCTTGAAAAAGCTAATTTGCTTTAGAAGGATATCCAGCATTGAATGAGGTGAAACACAGAACTCTGGCATAGGGTCAAAACCAGGATGTATTCAGAGATGCAGGAAATTATGGCCCACAAGAAGAATAAAGAAGAAAAAAATATAACCATATAGGAGCAGAGAGATAGCACAGTAGAGAGGGCGTTTACCTTACATGCTGCTGCTGACCCGGGTTCGATTCTTGGCATCTCATATGGTTTCCCAAACCTGCCGGGAGTAACTTCTGATCACAGAGCCAGGAGTAACTCCTGAGTAATGTTGAGTGTGCCTCCCCCCAGAAAAAAATATTTGAGAGCAATGACCAAAGCAATAGTACATATGGTTGACCTGGGTTTTATCCAAAACGCCCCTCAAACAGTCCCCTGAACAACATCAGGAATAAACCCTGAACACTGCTCGGTGTCATCCAAAAAGCCAAAAAAGAAAAAGAAATAGAATTAGGTGTGATGATTGTAAGCAGGCATTTAACTACCTGCAGTATGTTTACAAAGTCAGAGGAAGCAGCACTGGGCACCTTTCAAACTTTCAAGTTTCATGGAAGATACTGAAAACAGTCTAATCAAACTAATAATGGAAACAAGAATATACAATGCGACGTCCATTAGGGCAATGTCACAGAAAAATTATGTGCTCTGTGAGAGTTTAGTAATGTAGGAATTTAGAAGTAGACCACTTTTCTCAACTTTGCAGACTATGGTAGAAGTGAAAAGTTGAACTCTAAAATATGGAGGTCATAACAATAACTTGCAATCAAATTAGTCTTGTATGGATAGTAGAAAAGGAACAATGCAGAACAGGAGTTGTTTGGGGGGTTCAGTTTGATTTTGAGCTATGAGCCACGCCCAGCGGTGATCAGGGCTTACTCTTTGTTGTTTGGAATTCATACCTGGGCATCTTCCATGTTTTAACTTTACGTGTACATTCTTTTATGCTAGGAATATTTTTTCATCTTCACATACAGGTAGAATTACGCCCTGGTTATTTGCTTCTATGTGGATGCATCTGTCTCTTCTGGCTAGCCTACATCTATACATAACAAGTGCCACTGCCACATCAATGATCTTGAGGAAGTTAAGAGATTCTTCCTGATCCAGCCCAAGGAGATCAGACTTCATGAACTTCTCCTGCAGGAAAGCTTAATTTCTTCTTACTTGATTCCAATAACCTTCATGCTGGCTAGTGATGGGAAGAGTATGTCCAGTGCTTTTCAGATAAACTTCTCTGTGCTATTCTCTCTCTCTCTCTCTCTCTCTCTCTCTCTCTCTCTCTCTCTCTCTCTCTCTCTCTCTCTCTCTCTCTCTCTCTCTCTCTCTCTCTCTCTCTCCATGATTTAGAGAATAGTGTTCACTTCTCTGAGGACTATTCGCAAAATTCCCTAACAAGTTTTTGGAAGAAAAAACTAAATGACTAAATGGGAGTCCTGCCCTGTTTATTTACTGACTGGAAAACAAATTTAGTGTCTTTTGGCAGTGGAGGTGGTTGCTGATAGGAGTCATCATATTTATACAACAGAGTTGTCATCACTGTTGGTATAAAGTCTTCTAAGTATGTGCAAGTGGATTAGGGACTGTCAAGAACATGTCAAAGGCAACATTCCTGCCCATACTAGAAGAAACGAGAGTTTTGATACTGCAGAGAAAAGATATAGCAGTAGAATAGAAAAGAAATCATTTCAAAAATAATCATACAATATCAAAACCAGACTATCCCTTTTGTCATCTAATTGGTAGCTATGGCTAATATAGAATGTTGGGGAAGCCGAAAGTTTTACAATTTTCATAAAGTTGACTAAGTAATAAAGGTTTTGAATATTGATTACTTTTAATCATTTTACTGGAAAAGAGTAGAGATATTATTTTATGAGATCTTGAGAGAGAACTGTAAGCATGAACTAAAGTATATTAACTCAATATAATGGCTGTTTTCATTATAAAGAAAACTTAGAAATATGGACTTACAAATAATACTTCATCTTCCCCGCTCCAGTGTATTTTAATGGAAGATATCTTTTAAAATTACAACTTGCGCCTCCTGTTTTCGGCTATAAAATCAATTGTTTGTGTAAATATCCTTTACTTCTAATGTATTCTCAGGGATTTGTCTTACAGAATTATTTGTGAAGGCTGAATCTGAGGAAAAAAATGTGCTTGCAGAAAAACAATCAGTTTTCTACCTGAACTTCCACAAAAAGAAGGAAAATGTATTACTGTATTTAACCTAAACCTTAGATTAGGTGTCTGAATGAAACTGTGGCTACTATAGCCACATCCGTCAAATCATGCTTTAACTATTTACAATTTCTTTTTCCCTTGAAATCAAAATAACAACTTTCTTTTTCCCTCCTTAGGGGTAGGAGAGAGAGGTTATGCTCTAAAAGGCTATCTCAAAAATGAGCATTTTATTTATGCTGTTTTGACTGAACCTAACATTTGCAAGTGTTGAAAACTATTCAGGACCTTCCACCAGCTGTCCTTAGTTCATATGTTCCCTCATCTGAGTTGGAACAAAGGAGTGGACTGGATGGAATTAAAGAATATATATATATACATATATATACATACATATATATATAAAGAAAGTCGTGATCAAACGCTCCTGATAAGGAAAGCCAGTGTGCTCCTGGGTGATGTGTGTATTCAACTGCAGGCTGACTCCTCTTATGCTAATACAGCCAATTTCCTCTTTTATTTCATTTCTGGAGCCTGTATCTGTGATCTCAGATAAGGTTCCCAAGGAGACCGCCTTCACTCACCAACAGGGCGGTGGAAGGGGGAGTGGGTGATGGAGATGTGTAACTCGGAGAGAGCACCAGTGGATGAATAATTTAAAGCTTTGCCCGGAGATTTGAGGCAAAAATGCAGAGATAAGACACACCACCGGGTCTTCTCTGTTTATTTCGAGCTTCATCTTCCAATGACAGATGACCTCCAAGGTCAAGGGTATGATGGGAAATGGAACCAACAGGGGAAGAAGGTACCATACATCCCAGAAGGAAGTCATGATTTACTTTGTGTCCCGTGGGGGGGTGTTCTTTTGATTTAACTACTTTGGGGTATCTATTCATCCATGGGAAGTCTGTGATTGAAGGACTTTGCATCCACTGAGGAATATTCCCAGGATAGGAAGATACTCCCATCAGCCATTTCTCTGTGACTTCAGCTGGATACACCTGTTTCCTTATAAAACTGAGAATGTCAAAATTAATTTTGATGCAATACCAAAAGCCATGTGTCATATGGAGGAGACTCCATATGATAATCCTATATCTGGATTCAGACATGGTATATCCTTCATTTATCTTAGACAAAACAATGCTAGGATCCTGAGCTCCTTCCCTATTTGATTCTGTACCCTAAAAAAGCCCCCTCAGGTTTCACCTCACTGAATTTTCTCTGTCACGGCACACACAACTTTACATCCAGGATTCAAGAATCACATAGCAGAATTTTATCAGTCATTGGCTGCCTAAACCCCTGAAACAAATAACTCTTTGCGGTTGGGGACCAATTCGAGGCCATTTGTCCTGGCTGGAAACCAGAATGTTCGATTTAAGGATCTTACCAATTCTGACAATGAGACACACACATAAACACACACACACACATACATAAACACACACACACACACACACACAACCTTGGCAGAGCCCTCGGCCTCATGATCAAAACCTTCTGTTCCCTCCCTCACGCCTATTTGTTTCAATCGAAGACGACCATGACCTCGACCAAGGGCCAGGCGGCGCTGTCAAATGCTTCTCAGGGCTGGTTCACATTTCCCTCCAACGTCTTCAACTGCTGTTTCTGCTTTCCTCTCTTGGAACGTTCCCTGTGTTTTCATTCCTGAGCAATCATAACCTTTTATCTTAGGGAGATAAACATGAAAACACAGGGAGGTCAGCCCTGGGTGAGAGGTATGATGTGCGTGACTGCCACCCAGCCTAGCTTGGCCTCTTTCTCTCCCTCCCTTCTTGGACAAACAGGCCTTGAAAATTGCAGTGGAGTGAGACAGGGGTGGGAAGTGGGAACAGCTCAGTACTGACACCTGGCCACAGAGAGTACCTGGACAGCTTGTCCCTCCAAAGGCCCATTAGTTTGGCGCCAGCCTGCTTGATGTTTAGCACGCACCTTGCCCATGTCCACCCTCTGCCCCTGATCAACATTGCTTTTATACTTAGCATCTACTTATGCAACTGCATGACATTTTATGGCTTCCTGGGTACATGCAAACCTGTTTCTTTTTTTTTTTTCTTTAATTTTTCTGCTAAAGTTGAAAGAAAAATCACTCCATGATTTTTGGCTTATGACTTTATTTTTTTTTAATCTGTGTCCTAGGAGGAAGTACCATGGGAAACAGCACAGGAACGAAAACATACATAAACAGAAACACAAGCTCTTGGAGGGCCAAGTTCCCTGTGAGACACTAGAAAGTCTGCCAACATGTAGGCATGAGAGCATAGGGTGTTTGCCAAATAGCTCCATGGCCATGTCTAAGCACTGACAAAGGTAGCACATGTGTCATTTGATTTCAGCCTGTAGGGTCATTTTCCCAAACAGGGCTAGTCTAGGATCCTTCTAGCAAAACAAGTGGGCTAGTTCCTTTTGCTTTTCTCTTACAGATAAGGATGCTGACATTATCATTCTAAAATACACAGTTCTAAAATTGCAATAGATTGATTATCAATCACAGCAATTATCAATGCCCAGTTGCCCTGCATTTTATTTTACTCTAAAAATTGGTTTGTGTGTTAAATGGATTGGCTTCAGAGGTATGTTTCTGCAAGTTTTTTCTTCCCAACTTTCCATTTGATGGGTTTCTTTTAAGTTTTCTATTCAAAATAGCTAGTGTTCAAGCGCAAATGCTCATTTCTTTTCAGCTAAAAGTGAAAGAAGTTAAAGACATAAATTGGAAATACAAAACAAAGTTCGATGAGGCAATAAACTGATTTATAATCTCCAGCTAATAGATTCTTCATCTCAAGTCAGTTTTGGAAAGACCTCCTGCCCAATTAGATAATGAGGGCTGAGAGCATTTCTATAAATAAATACTGTGAAAATCATAGCAAGTTAGACTTGGATAGGACATTTGAAGGAGTTCATCAACTTTTATAAAGAAATGAATAATAAAGACAAGAGAAAATTCCCACATGGTCTTTAGCCCAGTACCCCCTTCCATCTCATAATACAGTAAGCTGAAAAGCTACCATCTTGCAATGATTTTTGAAGGGTCAGAATTTGATCCCATCCTCCTAGTCTTCCTGTCACTTAGTCTCTACTTTTTCTTTTCTTTGTAACAAATCATCAGATCTCTTCAAACTAACCTTCAGTGAGTCTCAATAATTTGAGTGCACAGGTACAAATCTATTAACACATAGAAACATTATGTCTTAAACTCATTTCACTTTGAACATTCAAAAATTATGCATTTAATCAATCAAGTAATCAATCAATACATAAAGTTTAAAAATTTTAAAAAGGTGGGGGCAGAGAGATAGAACAATCGTAGGGCATTTGCCTTGCATGTGGCCCACCCCGGACAGATCAGTTCAATTCCCAGCACCCATATGGTGCAGAGCCAGATGTAACCCCTGAGCACTATTGGGTGTGCTCCAACAACCAATTAATCAATAAATAAATAAAGTTTAAAAAATTTAGAGAAAACAAAAATTATGCATTTAAACAACTATTAAAATGTGCTGCCAATGGGTTTTAAGGTTCTTGTGAAGAGACAGAAAGAACAAAATGGGCAACAGTATCTCCTCCAACTTAGGAGAAAACTTAGAACTAAGTACTTCCTAAAGGAGCAAAATCTCAAGCCCAAAAGAAAGGTGAAATGACATTAGAACGACGACAGATGTTATTCTTTCTAGAGAAAGTATCATCAAAACAATGCTAGTATGAAAGTTCTAAATTAAAAAAAAATGAGACTCTAGATGTTTCTAGAATATTTCATTTTGTCCTTTCTTTTGGAATATAAAGTCCTTGAGGCTCTGGATGATTCAATTATCTATCTATAATTGCAGGGCTAGTCTGCAGCAGGGTTGGAAAGACATGAGGCTCCTCTCTGGGCAGATCTGTAGAAGTAGAAAGCGGACAGGGCAAATGAATCCACACAGATGTTGCTTTATATTTTAGGTTTTCTTTGAAAACAAAAATAGAGACTTTACCCAGAATTTTGTTTTTCCACAAAGGTTTTCTCTACAATGGATTTTCAGCATTCATCCAGTCTGAGAATCACATTTTTTACCATAATCATTCTGTTTGAGCCCCAAATCAATGACTTAAAGTAGAAAATATTTATGATATTCAGGTTTAACAAGTTTATTTTTCAGTAACCTAGTATTACAAAGACTGAATTCATCTGTGAATATATTTGCTTTCCATTAGAAATTAACTTAGAGTGAATCTTTTTTTTTTTCCAAATGAACCCATCAGAATCAAGCAAACAAAATAGCTTTGAACCTATATTCTACACCCAAGAACAATTTGTTTATTCTTCAACATCATTCTATCACTCTATACCCCTGATTTCTCAGTAGGTTAGTAGATTTTTAGCAAATATGGATTCAGACATATCCTTATATATAAATCTCTTCCTCTATAGAAGATTTTGGCTTCCATGACACTTTGCTCTTCTTATGGCTGGATCATTTTTACTGAGTGATTATGTAAAAACACTTTGCCCCCTCCCATGGGAATATAGGCACTAGGGTGTCTGGTCATTAAATTAAGGAGAACCGCATTCATCTCGGCTCTTTCCTGTGGAAATGAGTCTGACTGTCTGTGCTGTGCTCTGTTTTGCTTCCCTGGGGTGAATTAATCCATACAGAAAACCAAACCTAAGGGTGGGGGTTTCCCTCTTATCTCTACTATTGGGATTTTGTTTCAGGTTTGGGAAATTGACTTGATCTAAGAGTTTGATTGCAGGTCACCTTTTTTTCTCTCTCTCACACTCAATAGTGCTAAAACCTCCTTCATGCTAGCAGTTGATTTCAAAACCTACTGTTCATTATTGATATTTAGGTATTTGGATTGCTGGTTTTTAAAGCAATGGTAGGGAATGTTTATATATGTCATTTTATGAAATAATATTCTCCAAACAGTTTAGGATTGAATTTATTTTTCATTCTATTTTTTGACAAACAAAAGCATATTTTTTGACTATGTAAACTGTGTTTTTTTTCTCATTCATTTAATGCCCTATGTATTTGATGTGCTATTTAACAATCTTCATTTCAGAACCAGTAAGGATGAAAATATATTTTATATAAAGTTTTCTTTTTCTCCCCATCTGTTCACTCACTTGAACTCTTGCAGGCATAACCTATTTCTTCATGTCTCCCAGAGAGAAAAATTCATATTGTCACTTAGAAGAAACATGTCTTAGTCAGATTTGATTAATTTCCTTCTTTAATGAGTACCTTTGTGATATCAGCTTCTAAAGAAGGAAGAGGCTTTGTAGTTTCAATCCCTAAAATCCTGAAACAAATGTTCTTCTTAAAACAAAATGCATGGCACAGTTTCCAGAATTGCAATTTTTGTTAGGGAAACAAAAGTTATTAACCAACTTATAGTTCAGCTCTCCATGAATAGACATTTTAATCTTATTTTCTGTTGCAAAATATTTTTTAATGCCAGGACTTTGAAGAGATGATTATCATCAACTTTAAAAAAACAAATATATTTTAGCTAACCAATCCATATGAAAATTTTTCTCCTCTATCTAGTTAATAGATGAGTCTAAAAAAACAACATCCTAACAATGGTAAACTCTCACCTTATTAGGATTTGATTCTTTTCAATATAATACCTCTGTTTGCTCATGACATTACTCTGTTCTTGCAGCAGAAAAAAAATCTATTGGTGCTAGTCAAAGTTTGTATTTATGAAAAAAATCATGTCAATTCTCAAGTGAAATAAGTCATTCTCTCTGTTAGACCTGTTAAAAGGTCTTGTATTTATGTTTTATATTTGTATTTATGAATATCTAATGTGCTACCTCGTTATAAAAACATACAAAAGGTTTAGAAAACACATTTTAAATTTGAAACATAGCCCTTATTGAGATAAATTAAACAACCCTATTGTTTGGAATATTTTAGACACATTAGTAAAGTACCCGTACCTATGAGATATTTAAAAAAGTAATATCATGGTTGGAGACTTATAACTCTATAGGTGTTATTAAGCATCCTATCTATGTTTTACCAAGGGGAAAAACCCAGAAAGTATTATTTCCAAAAGAGTAATTTGTATTCTATATTCAGAAATAGATATTTAAAAAACAACCAGTTTTAACTTTAAAACTTCCATAGTATTATTTATAACAACTGTTCTAATAAAATTATGTTGATAAGATCTTTCTGAGAGAATTTTGGCAGCAATAAATGACTGACAAAACAGTTAAAAATTATTCTTTCCTCTTTGAAACAGCCATTAATGAGAAACACAGTAAAGAAACACATATGACACTAAATTTTGTAGGATATACAGAGACCAGCACACCCTTATTTTACAACTTAAGGTTTTATTGAGAAAAGCTTACAAGCTCAGCCATTCACACCATTGGTCAAACAATTAAAGAGGAACTCAAACAAAGAAATAGGTAAACAAATTAAAAAATCAAAATTTATAAACAAGAACCTGGTTGCCTAATTCAGGGTTTGTGAAGATACTGAGCCAATATGAAGCTAGAAAAGTGCAAGATATTAAAAGGAGAACACTAATAATAAGAAAATGTCGGTCATTATTACTTTCATCCTCTCTCTCTGAAACAGTGATTTTTTTTTCAACACACCCACGGCCTTATTGAGTCAGTGTCATATCCTGTGGAACGGCATGATCCATTTTTTATTTGGTTCTGTGAGATGCAAGACTGACATTCTGATTTCACAGGGAAGATAGGGACTTATAACAAAAGACCTTAAAATTAGGGTGCACCCCCCCATCAGAACTACAATTACAGCTGACACTCAGTTTGCCAGACAAGATGATGTGCAGTTTAATTTAATTCTGTTCCATGTTTTCGAGGTTGAACTGGAAGTTCACTGATAAAGCAATCTCTTATGGAAGGAACTTTCGAGATGAAGGCATAGGTGAGACACCCAGGTGCTTGGACTAAGAGGCTGGCACATGACTTGGATCTCTGATGGATCAGCTGGAAGGAATCAGGAGTGCCCACAAAACCCTTCTAGGGCCCCGCACTTTCTTCAACTCAATACCATGGCAGGCTATTTCTCTTGCCTTTGTTGTAATGTTTCTCTTCACTAAGAACAAGTGTTCTTGCCGCCATATGCAATGACGACAGTGCACTTTCTCACCCACCACTCATGACAAAGAGAGTATAGAGGAAGATGGGAAACCAGTCAGCCTTGGGTGACTCTACAATCCTATCTAAATTGCAGAACTCAATGCTGTCCTTCTCCTAAGACAAGGGAAAAGCAAAGGAGGAATGTACTTGGGCCTTCAAACCTGCCTAGTGCCAGAGATTTCTGGAAAGTCTTTTCAACTCCATCACAAGGAAGAGAAAGACAAGATAGCATGAAAAGAGAGGAGGAAATATCCTCCTATCGGTGTATCATCTCTACCAACCTGTCCTGATTCTCCTTTCCAGATTGTGGCTGGCCCATCCAGAATTTCTCTTGTTCTCTTGAGGATTCCAGGATTCTCTTGTTTTCATGAATACACTAAGTTCCAGTATGAGGGGAATAAAAACTGCTCCAAGCCACAAACTCTTCCCAGGGTTTGAACTGATTTGAGGGATTTCATTTTTCTGCATTGGAAACTTGCTCCACTTTTGTACAACATGTGATAATGCTTTTATTATCACTCAATCACTTGTGGGAAGCCACAGAAAATCATTCCCAGTTAGGCATTGGAGACTTAGGAAATGATAATGATTTAGCTTTTCATTTTCAACTGTTGATTCAGTGTCATTACCCCATGTCTATTTTGTTTCTCTCAAAGCGGGCTTTTCTCAATTCTGTCTTCACCTCAGAAGATTCTATTTTCCACCGTACGTCCTCCAAGCCTAGGCCTGCCTCTGAACGTGACGGATTTGATGGTCAGTACAGAATCGATATTTCCCTCTGTGCTTCGCCCACCAGTGTGTGCTATAGCTCTGCGTGATAGGCATAGTGAATTAAATGTGGTCCCTAAGAGGTTTAGGTAGAAATGTCCAGGAAATGGGATTTGTAACAGCAGACGTGATCACATTTCTTATGCAGTCGTGAAGCGAGAGAGCATGTGTGTTTGGACTCCCAAGAAGTGGAAGCTGTCTATTACAGGGTCAACCATTGCTTGGTCAAAGTTTTCTCTTTTTACTTTTCTTTTTGTTGTTGTTGTTGTTGTTGTTGTTAATTTACTTGGTTTTGAGGTCACACCAGGTCTTATTCCTGAGTGTGCTCGGGGATCTCTCCTGGCATATGGGATGTTTAGGATTGAACCCAGGTGGATTGTGTGCAAGGTGAGGGCCCTCCCCACTAAATTATTTCTCCAGTCCCTCTTTTTCAAAATTAAAGTAAGAACTGGACCAGAAGGATAGAACAGATTGTAAAGTGCTTGCCTGGCATGCATCTCATTCCAGTTTTACCCACAGCATCCATGAGCCCCAGCACAGAGAAGGAAGTAGCCTTGAATACCACTGAGTGAAACCCAAATGCTCAATTTTTAAAAATAAAATACAAAGTTGGGCTCCATGCTATAAAAAAAAAAATCCTCTGGATTTTTTAGGAAATAACATCTATTGTCAAATATATTTGGGGATGAAAAAAAGAAAATATGAGACTTTAGGATTTATTAAAAGGCAACTTAAAACTCACCAGGGAAAGAGGCATCAACTTTTTTTGACAGTTGAAACACATATATTTAATCCACATAAATTTGAACCAATTTTTTTTTTTGCAGTGATCCTCTGCGTTTCACATTTTGTTTTGTCTTCAGTAATTCTTCACTGAGATCAAGCATGGGGCCTACTCACACCTCCAGTGACCTTTCCCTTCTCGGGAGCAAACATTTTCTCACATCGTATTCCCACAGGACTATTTATCTAATCATGTGTGGTGCTTATTTAATCTTTCCCTAATGTTTAGAAAATGAAATATATATCATCCATAACCCTGTGTTTCCACAGAGAGTCTATTTTTTTTATCCCAGAAAACTTGGATGATGATGATAATGATGATGATGATGATGATGATGATGATGATGATGACAAGAACAAAAAAATGGTCACAAAGACTTCGTGGTTGAATGCATGCAAAAGAGGGATACACCAGTCAGAACAAACTAGACAGAAGACATTGCATGAAGCGGGGAGGGAATGTTCAAGAACTAAGTTGGGGCAATGAGTGTTGTTAATTATCTCAGCCCTGACTGGATTGCATTAACATGAAGAGGCTGGTGTGTGTTAGGATCTGGGAAATGATGGTTTCCTAATTCAATATACGCATCAGCAAACAAGGAAGGAGACTCTGCTTAATTTGTGACTAAGCATTGAAAGGGACACTACTGACTGTCTGGAAGAGAGGTGACCCCTTGTTCCAGGAGCTCAAAGTCCATGATTTGCTAAGAGTGGTAACTTGGGTGAAGAAAGAGATGTGAAAGAGACAACCTGCCCCATACATGTGAAGAAGGGGCGTGTTCTTTACATGACTAAAACCCAACCATAATCATGTTTGTAATCAAGGTATTTAAATAAAGATATTTAAAAAACAGACAAACATAATAAGAGGAATTTCCAGTTGAACAGCTGCGTTGGCCACACTCTCTTGACATAAATTCAGGTGAAATTGAGAATTATTTGCAAATGTGTTTTATTCTCACTGACTTCCCAACATGATTCATTATGATTTATTTAGATCCCTGTGGGCCAAGTATAAAGTGAATGAAGTTAGTCAGATACAGAATAATCTCTCTCATGTGTGGGATATAAAGAAATACAGTGGAGAAATAACAAATACCCAAAGGCAACAGACACTGACAATTGGTTTCAGTAGGAAGCTTGTTACAGAAAGGGGTGAATGCAGGAGGGTGACTTGGGGAAATCTGGTGGGAGATATTGGGGCAGTGGTGGGAGGAAACAGACACTCTAGTGGAAAGTGTAGTGCTGAAACATTTTATGTAGGAAAAAACCTACTAGTAATAGTATTATAAACCACAATGTCTAAACTTAAAAAGAAAAATCATAAGTGAGATAACTCATAAAATAACAATAATCATAAATACTATATGTACGAGTTCCATGGTTTTTGCCATGAGAAAGGAAATAGGTTGGGCTCAATCATTTTTATTAGCATCCTCACCCTTTCATTCCAGTGCTCTTGAAAGAGTTTATGTACATTACGGTAAATTAGGACGTCCTGAGGTGATGAATAGGCTTATAATTAAAACACAACACTTACAAGTTCATGAAAAACCTGCAGAGCTAAATGATGCAAAGAGACGAAGGCTAAAGGTTCTCTCTCAGGATCAGGCTGATCTCGAGAATAAAAATTGATGTCAGGCAAGCAGAATTTATGCTTTCGGTTGAGCTAGGTCAAGTGGAAATCACTACCTTTCTCCCCAGAAGTCAAGAGAAATTTTAGTTGTGGTTTGCCATCAATCACTGCCAGATGTGGAAGAGAATTCTGAGGAAACCAGGAAGCCATCCTGCAACAGAGAGGCTGAGATGTCAGTGGTGGATAGTGTTCACTGCAATGATAGTTGTTAAAACAACACTGGGATTTCTCTAAACTCAGCTCAATAGATCTTCTTTACAATGGGTGCTCTTGAACAATCCACACATTTTATTGTTTAATAACAGGCCACTCTGTGCAGAGAGGGAATCTTTGATATTTTTCTGGCTCCTCAAAAAGTGCAGTTTCTCTAGATCATATAGCCTTTTACTTCAGAGAAACATGACAGTGTCTGTCTTTCCACTCCGGGTCTCTGTTTCTTTATCCCGAAACCCCAGTCACTGTTGAGAGAGGGCAGCTAAAAATTTCAATTATTCAGAACCCTGCTACAAAACCAATGGATAAATCTTCTTCTTCTTTTTTTTTTTTTTTTTTTTTTGGTTTTTGGGTCACACCCGGCAGTGCTCAGGGGTTACTCCTGGCTCTTCAGAAATCGCTCCTGGCAGGCTCGAGGGACCATATGGGATGCTGGGATTCGAACCATCGACCTTCTGCACAAAAGGCAAATGCCTTATCTCCATGCTATCTCTCTAGCCCCAAATGGGTAAATCTTGACATCCACTTATATATGACAGTCAAAGTCACATTGTCCATTTTGGGGAGTGATAGTTAGCTGAATCCAATTTTCTCTCAGTATTGCACATTTCTCTAGCATTTATTGAACAGATTAAAGATAATTTGGGTCTTTTTTATGAAATAGGGAAGAATCATGAAGCTTACTTTTGAGTTCTTAGTTAAGAAACATTCAAGTCCAAGAACACTGTATGGGAGCTTAGTGTATGAAAGAGTTCTCATGTTTTCGGGGACACGTTGATTCCCATTTTTGCTCTTATTGTGGTCCAGATTTTTATAAGGAAATTAAAGTACCAAACTGGGAATAGTCCATTATCAGGAGAAAGTGATGCAATGAGTGTGTTCAGATAAAAGAAAATTTAAGGATATTAAATTGATGAAAATTGATAAAAGAAATTTAAAATAAAAGAGATAAGGGAAAACAATATTCCAAGGATAAATAGTGTGGGAATGAGTCAGATAGACCAAGAGGGAGTAATGTGGGTGTTTCATGATAAAAGAAATTGACATTTGCCAAATCCCCCCAAAAATCAGTGACAAATAGTTCTACACAAGTTATAAATCTGACCATGCTTCTTATTTCTCATGCTCCTATGATGTCTTAAAGTTTTTATCCATCATTCTATCTGACTCTCTATCTCTCTCACTCTCTCACACAACACATTTTTTAAACAAAGCTATGATACATCTTAAATTATACAGAAAGTTAGTGGAATAAATGGAATTGTAGCTCGCTATGTTATGAACACCAATCAATATCTAAAATTGAATAATCATTTGTTATGAGTAGTAGAACATAATTTATATTAGCTTCAAAGTCACATACAAGACATTTGGAGAATACTTACCAATTACAGAGAGGACAGTTGATGCCTGATACCTCTCACTTTTTAAGTGATATTCTCAGATAATATTAACAGCACAAGAGTTGCTATTACTGCTGTCACTATCTTATTATTTGTTAGGAGTTTTCTACCTGTACAAGTGGCCAAGTGGCTATTGTTCATATGAAATGTGTGAGAAGGGACAGTGTGAGATTTAAGAGTGACCCTTAGGTTTAGTCTGTGTGAGCCATTCTACTACCATCACTAGCACTAACTAGTATGAACAGTACCATTTTCATTTTCTAGTATAAACCTCTTGATTGATGCATTTATATAGTTTTCTTTTCTCAGAGGAGTTTTCTGGAACTCCTCTAAGAAAACAAAACACAATGTCAGCTCTCTCTCAAAGCTGATGCTCAAAGCCAGCTTTGTGTTAGATAATGTGCTTTTTCTCTTTACTGAGAAAAAATATGCAGTTAGTACTTCTATTCCTATTTTTTTAATTACTTTGCTGGAGCTATAGTACAGTGGGTAGAGCATGTGCTTTACATGTGGCTGACTTGGATTCAGTCTCCAGAACCCTGTAAGATTTCTTGAGCCTACTAGGAGGGATCCAGGAGCACAGAGCCAGGAAAAAGCTCTGAACACTGCCAGGTGTGGCCCCCAAACAAAAAATATATAAATAACATATCCCCTCTTCTTGGCTAAAATAAAGCAACACTTTTTCTTCATCTCTTTCCCCAGTTCCAGCATGTAATCATGTTTTGAATTTTGCTTTGTAGCCTACAGTTGACTATGGGAGACATGAAATTTAAATGTGTGTGTGTGTGTGTGTGTGTGTGTGTGTATTCTAAACTCATTCCACGTCATTCTTTTTAGATAATGAATTTAAACCTGGAATTTTGTTGGCCAACTTGGTCACAAGACCCTATGCTTTATATATATCCCAGTAAAAATCTAAGCCTCATTTTTAACTGGAACCAAACAGAGATATTTTGATACTTACTTTTTATTTTATCCTTGAGATCTTGATCTGTCTTAGAATTATACATTTATTTAGAATTTTCTAGCACTGCCCATTTGACCAAGTAAATGAAATAATTATTTAAAGACCTTTAGCAATCTCTATGCCATTTTTCACAGCTGCATTTTTACCTTTATTGGTGTGGTTATCTTAGATCTGATTACTAGATTTTACAAGTCAAAATATTAGGTAATTACCTATGTCTATCCATAGTGCCTAACACAGATCCTGGTAAGTAGTTTTTCAATTACTGTAATTGACTAAATCGTGGAAGATTGAACACACACAGGCATTCAAGAGTTTGTTGATGGGACTGGAGCAATAGCACAGCATTAGAGCATATGCCTTGCATGCAGCCAACTCAAGATGGACTCTGGTTCAATCCCCGGGCATTCCATATGGTCCTCTGAGCTTGCCAGGGACTGACTTCTGAGTGCAGAACCAGGAATAACTCCTAAGCACAGCTGGGTGTAACCCAAACCCCCACGAAAAAGAGTTTGTTGAATTAAAAACCAGTAATGCCACTCCTAATGATATACCATATGAACCCAAAACACAATACAGAAAAGTCCTTCTGCATCCCTATGTTTATTGCAGTATTATTCACAGTAGCCAAAATCTGGAATGAACCTAAGTGCCCCAAAACAAATGAGTGGATAAAGAAACTGTGGTACATCTACACAATGGAATGCTTTGCAGATCTTAGGAAAAAATTAAGACATGAAATTTGCTTATACATGGATGAATACAGAAAACATTAATCTGGGCCCAGAGAGATAGCACAGCAGTGTTTGCCTTGCAAGCAGCCGATCCAGGACCAAAGGTGGTTGGTTCGAATCCCGGTGTCCCATATAGTCCCCCGTGCCTGCCAGGAGCTATTTCTGAGCAGACAGCCAGGAGTAACCCCTGAGCACTATTGGGTGTGGCCCAAAAACAAACAAACAAAAAAAACAAAACAAAAAGAAAACATTAATCTGAGTGAAATGAGTCAGGGAAGATGGATAGATTCATTTGTGAGATATAAGAAAAATTAAAAATAGTATGGCAATAATATACAAAGACAAAAGAGATGAGGGCCAGGAGAACCAATCCAAGGTTGGAAGCTCACCTCAAGTAGTGGAGCAGCACAGTTAGAGGGTAGAGAAGGAATCCTAAGATGACAGTTGGGACTGATCAACTGGACAAGAACTTGGTGCTGAACAGAGATAAAATGATAGGCATGGTACCACTTTATTAACTATATTGCAAACAACAATGTCTAAAAGGAAAAAGTCAGAGGGGAAGAGTAAAATGCAGGGGGAGAGTGGGAGGGAAAATGAGGACATTTGGCCAGCTCTCTCAATTATCAATGGACTCATTCCCAAGGAACTGGTTCTTTCCAAAAGATCATTCGAGGCCAAAACTCTGTGAGTCAAGAGTCCTTAAAGAAAGGTAACTATCTGGCCAGAGTGATAACACAGCAGTAGGTTGTTTGCCTTGCATCCCGCAGACCAGGAACAGACCTAGGTTTCATCCCCAGCATTCCATATGGTCCCCCAAGCTTGCCAGACGTGACTTCTGAGCACAGTGCCAGTAGTAACCTCTGAGTACTGCCAGGTGTGGCCCAAGACAAAAAAAATTTTTGTGTGTGTCATTTCTGTTACATTAAATTTACCACCTCACAGGAATACTATATTAAACAAAGGCAACATTTCTGAACACCAAACTAAGAGGTTTTGCACAATGATAGACCATTGTAACAAGTAGATAGAACTGCAGAAGAATAGGCCCAGTATAAATCTCTTTCTGTGCCTGTAATTTTGCATCCATAACTTGCATTTATATGGAGGAACTTTCAGACTGTCAAGATAATCAAATCTCAATCAGAAATGAAAGGGAAAACATCAACACTACTCTTATCAGAAAGGAAGGATAAGGACAGCTACAAGCAGTGCACCATCAGATTAGCTAGATTTTTTTAGGAAACAAATGAAATGCCACCAAAAAAGTGGAAAATGGGTGATCACTCTCCTGCCCATTCCTTGGTCCAATGCAACCCCTCAATCCTCCACAGATTCCAGTCTCTTCTCAACACCCAAGCTGAATGTTCCCCCTATGGAAGAAGCAAGTTGTCCACTGCAGCTGAAGGGTCCTGGTAACACATGGCCTAGCATTCTCCTCCTCTCACAGGGAAGGAGTCCATGTGAACTGCATATAACTGCAGAGCAACAAACTCAGTGCTGTGTTTCCTGTTCCCAGAATTCTTCCTTTGACCCATTTTCCTCTCTTCCTTCTCCTCCTTGAAATTTTTGCCTCTCTTCCAGAGAAAAATTTCTAGCCTGTCTTCATCAGGTCTTACTTTTTTTGTGCCCTAGACTTTTTATTTACCATACACTCAATGGCACACACTTTCTGTTTTCAAATCCTCCTGCACTTTTGTGAAAGACGTTTCCTTTCCTTTTTTTTTTTTTTTTTTGCAATAAATTACAACACATTTAAGCAACCAAGCATAAGGCATGCTTGGACTCCTATAGATTCAGTGGGCCCAGGGCACAGGCATATTAGTGAGCTATGTTCTCACTTTAGCTTCATTAGGGCAGAATTCAAGTGAAGAACAATTGTCTCACAGCCAATTCACAATATATCTGGTTCTTCAACACACAGGAGAGGGTTTCTCAACCCAGGAAGGACCCAATTGCCATCAAAAGGAATTCAGGTGCATTGGTGAGGTTAAGACAGGACAGACTAAAAATCCAAGTCACAGAGTTACAATGAAATCATGAAATCCATGAGGGACCCTCATGACCAGGATTCTCCAGCAGACAAACACCTGTATGCTCTTACCTGCCAGACCAGGCATGAGAGCAAAGAAAGACCTGAAGATAATTAATTCTATCAAAGAATCACACACACACACGCACACACACACACATACACACACACACACACACACACACACACACACCTCTTTTCCTCATTGTTTCCACAAAAACATATACAGATCTGTTCTGTAAGAATGCAAAAAATGAGAAGCAAACCTACCCCAAAATACAGTTCTGGCTAGTCCCAGGGAACTCCAATTTAGTGCCAAATAACCATTTAAAATATTCATAAGAAACCAACCCCAGCGCATTGCCAGATAACCATTTAAAGCATTGATAACACATCAACTACAGATTTAAAAAAATGTGTGGTTTTCCTTCAATTTGAGAGTTGATCATTAAGTTGTTGCCCTTTGAGATGTTTTCATTTCCTCTTTTCTTTTCTTTTTTTTTTTAAAACTCGGAGTGTACCTCCGTAATGATGCTTTGTATAATTCATAAAATAAAATGGATTTTTTAATAAGCGGGCACAGTGGTGTAGGGTAGGAAAATGCAAACAAGCTGGTTGCTTTTTCTCTGTGCTCACTGCTGCCTGCCCCCTCACACCGCCCCATGCCACATTGTATTTTGCTTTTGTATTGGGGATCCTAATAGAATTTGTTTTCCAATGTGTATTTAAAGAAAGCAACTAGGACACAAGAGTGGTGTCCTCCATGAAAAGTAGGAAGGCATTTTCATGTAAATCACATTTGATAAATATTTAAATCAGTCCTTTCTGCAGAAGAAAAGTATATGAAAGCACATTTACATTTATGCTGCAAATTGGGCCAAAGGAGTTTTACCTTGTAGAGTTATTGTTCACTGCAGTGTATATTAATTTTTTTTCTATTCATACATCATTTCTCTAGACTTTTTTTTTTTCTTTTTGCTTAAGGTCTTGAAAATGCCCAAAGAACCCATTTGAATTTGATACGTCTCATCTCCTGGTGACAACTAAACTATCATTTATCAACATTTAAGAACTTGATATGAAGCATCAAAGTCACAGTTTAACTGGAGTCCTTGTAAAATAAGTGGCAAATCTCAATTCATTGGCCTCTGTTAGGTCCCTATTTCAAATCTGTCTCTCCTGTGAACAGCCAGAGCATGAAACTTGCCATCAGGCATTCTGCAGGGGAGCTGAAAGGAGAAATTTTTCCTCCTGGCTCTCCTTTTGGTGCTCTTTCTAGCAGCTCTTCCTCCCCTGGGTGCACGCATCACAATACTTGACAAAGAACCCCCCAGATACCCAGGGCCAGTTTCACCACTAACAGACTCCAGATGAAATCAGGTGGCTGCCTTGTGACCCCCAGCCAGAGAAGAAAACTTTTATTTTATTGTTTTTGAATTTTATTTTATTTTATTTTAATAGTTTCCTTATCTAAGCACCATGATTACAAACAATATTGTAGCTGGGTGTCAGTCATAAAAAGAACATCCCCTTCACCCGTGCAACATTGGTGGTGGGAATGTTGCACTGGAGAAAGAAATTCTCTAGCCACCTCCTTACCCTGCTACTGCGGCAACACTATATGTAAACTGCTCCACTCACCCACCCACAACTTCCCTCTCCCCTCTCCAGTGTGGTCTGGAGCTCAACCATCATTGGGCACAGGGTCCTATTGGAGAATTGCTCCTGGCTCGGATATTTGCTTTGAGACTTCCAGATGCCCTTCAATGCCCTTCAAATATTCTTTACAGCTATCTTTCCTACTTAAGTCTCCAAACACAACTCCCTCTAACACTTGCAGAGTTCATATGGATTCCCTGTTGAATGTCCCGACTCCAAGGTTCTGTCTCTCCTGATGAAAACTTGTCTGATACAATTAGGTAAAGCTGGTGGTATTGAAGCAATCAAAAGACTTTTACCAGTTTCCTTGTGAAATGTAAGAGGCCATGGGGGAAAATGGAGAGAATTTAAAGGCACCCTTCTGGGCCGCTTTGAGGTCTGTGATGAATGTTAATGCTTAGGAGTCCTGAGAATTGGGCAGGAGTAAATGTTATACAAATCAAACAAGGCAGAAATGAATTGTTTATGTATTCAAACTCCGCTTGTCTGAAAGGATGGAGAGTCCGTGGGAATAGAATTGGTTGTGGGTGTCGAAAAAAAAATCTAATAGTTGCTAATGCTGCGATATTTTCACTCTTTATCAACATCAGATAAAAAGGCTTTAGAGTTCCTCCAAAGACTGTTTCTTCTCCTACGCTAAACCGTTTATGCTTTGAGAAAAGACAAGTCACATTACATATAAGAAAAATGTTCCATTTTGATGGGAAATTAGTGTTTTCTGCATGACCTAATAGTCACATATTATTTTAGATAAGCTTATTAGCTGTTATGCCTCTCGAGTCCAGATGGGATCTTCAAAAGTTGTTATTTGGCATTGAAGTTCCATATTAAATAGAATTTTGTTAACTGAATTTTCAATTGGAAGGTAATATTGCAAGAAATGTGGTATTGATAATTATTCCAGACTGGCATTTGGCTTAAGAATTGTGAAAGAAAGCACAAAGTTCAAGTTCTTTAAGTCAGATATGATTTAGGAAAATTACATTCTTCTCTTCAGTTTCTATTATTTCTCTTTTATTGGGTGATCATATTCAATAAATATGGTAAGTCATTACACATATCAAATTCTTATTTTATCATCTGCATATATTTAAATGTTTGAAATCCTTCATTTGTATAACAAAAATCAATTGATTTTAGCTATTTTAACTTAAATATATACATTATTTTTGTTTGGTGACCACACATGGCAATGGTTAGGGGATTAGATCTGGTTCTGCACACAGAAATTACTTCTGGCATGTTTGGTGGACCCTTTGGGATGAAGGGGATCAAACTCAGGGTTGGCTGCATGCAAGGCAAACACCCTATTTGCTTGTACTATGTATGGCTCCAGCCCCTTTTAAAATATTTTTGACTAATGTATTTTTACATAAGAAATGTTAACAATTTCTGATGTGCTTGTTTTGTGGCTGTTAATACATTATTAATTAAATTCAATTTTGTGTCTTTCTAAAACTCATCAAATGCAACTTTAAAAATCTTACTAGCTCTCTGTAATAGCTACTAGAGAGAAAAAGAATGAGAAATGTTTTACTTTCAACAAGTTCTATTTTGGTGAACTTTTTTGTTTTGTTTTTGCTGACAACCAGCTGTCTTTAGGGTTTAGGCCTGCCTCTGTGCTCAGGCATCACTCCTGGCAGGACTCAGGGGACCATATTGGGTGATATTGATCAAATATTGCTTGGCCTGCACACAAAGCTTTAAGTGTTGTGCCATCTCTCTGGGTCCTCCTGGGCCTTTTTATGTGACCAATCATATTTATTTTATCTTCTTACCTTTCTGGATTTAAAGTTTTGTTTGGATCTTCCTATTGATAAATTCACCAGAATTCCATGAACTTTATTCACAAATATGGACAGGTAGCAAGTGATAAAAAAATCAATGAACTGTTGACAATGGAGGTAGCTGTGTACAGATTTCCATAGAGGAATTAGTCTACTTATAATTTATTTTTCTGGTGGGAATTTTTATAAGTATTTATATAGCACACATATTGTCCTTTGAAAACATCATTATATTTTTCGGAAAGAAAGCATCATCTTCCTTTACATTGCCCCATTCATAAACTGTTCTGTCTTTTCAAATTATTTTTGTTGCACATACTTTTTATTTTAATCATTGAGATCAATAAGTAAATGATCAAGGCAAAGAGAAGAGGTGGCATTGGAAGTCTAGAAAACTGTTTCAGACAGTGGGATTCAGGAAAGAGGCATCTTCAGCTAATTGTAAACTATTATTCTGTCAATGACCTATTTTCATATACTATTTTATAATAGCTTGCTACTAGTCACCATTTGACATGCATTTGTGAAAAAATGAACAGTTCAAAATTTAGGAGAATGTATTGTAATATTATATATATATGCATATATTATATACAACTATCTAAAACACAAAATGTTAGATTATCTCTTAGTTTGAGCTTTCAAGTTTAGAGACTGTCTGCAAAGGGAAATCAATTTTTAAAAAGGGGTATTTTAAGACCTTGAGCCATAGTGAGAAATGAGAGCAAGTACTGGCCAAGAACAACCAGATACACTTGGCTCCTGTCCTGAGAACGTTCCCTTTTCTCCTTCACTTCCTGTGGGTGTCTTGTTCTTCCATTTGGTTGTCGCAAGACCAGACTGTGTAGACAGCAATGGATCTGGATTAATTCTTCCACTAGACATATTGGCTCTGCTGTTCTGTGTTGAGGATCCAGATTTTCCCAAAATAGCCATTGATCTAAGAAAGTAGAAAGAAGAAAGGGATCCATGCATTTTTAATAAGCGAGGTAATAAAATGGTTAGTTAAACTGACTAGATTGATTGTTGCACAGTTTCAGCTCAGTGTGCAAGCTCAGGTATAATTACTGGAGATAAGAACACATAACCCAGGGAAAAAGTGTATATTGGATAGAGTTTTTAAAATTACCTCACTTCCTGGTCTTTACCGTCATCACCCCACCAGTAGCTATAATCCTTTCTTCTAAAAGAAAGCATTCGCGGGGCCGGCGAGGTGGCGCTAGAGGTAAGGCGTCTGCCTTGCAAGCGCTAGCCAAGGAAAGCACCATGGTTCGATCCCCCAGCTTCCCATATGGTCCCCCCAAGCCAGGGGCAATTTCTGAGCACTTAGCCAGGAGTAACCCCTGAACATCAAATGGGTATGGCCCAAAAAACCAAGAAAAAGAAGAAAGCATTTGCTGACATGTTAAGCAAGAACACAACTACAATATCACAAAGTCAGTCAATATTTTTGTTCTTTTTTATTTTTATTTTTAATTTTTAGGCCACACCCATTTGATGCTCAGGGGTTACTCCTGGCTAAGCACTCAGAAATTGCCCCTGGCTTGGGGGGACCATATGGGACACCGGGGGATCGAACCGCAGTCCTTCCTTGGCTAGGGCTTGCAAAGCGCCACCTCTCCAGCCCCACATTTTTCTTTTAAAGAAAAACACTTCAACTATTTTATCTGATAAATATACATGAAGTTGAAGCATTTCATTATGTGCTTGATTGTGCTTTATAAAAATTATTTTGAAATAAAGGGGTCAAAGCCGTGTTGCAAGTGGTAAGGCATTTTGCCTTGCACGTGCTAACCTAGGACAAACTGCAGTTTGATCCCCTGGTGTCCCATATGGTCCCCCAAACCAGGAGTGATTTCTGAGCACATAGCCAGGAGTAACCCCTGAGCATCATTGGGTATAAGCCAAAAAACAAAAAAAAAATTTTTATTTTAAAATAAGGATGTCATTGAGAGACAATGTGTTAATATATAAAAACCTCCCAATAAGCATTTTGAAAATCAAGTATGGAGGCTTGTTGGCAAATTGAGGTTTGTTGAAAACAGTTGACGCCACTGCATCCAAAGTAAATGAAAATTTGTTTATGGGCCAACAGACCCCTATGGCCTGATTAGTAGAAACACTGAGAAAACAAATCTCAGATTAACTCATTTAAAAAAAAACTCAGCTTTGTGGATTATCTTTAAGGTACTTTAAATCAGTATTCACAGAACACAAAATAAACATATGTCTTATACAATAAAGTCTTTGTCTCTCTTAGGAAAAATAACTCCACTCAGTAAAAAACAAAATGCAGAATTCATCCTTTATTATCTCATTTGTCTTTCTAAATTGGTAAAAACAAATAGCTAAACAACATTGAAAAACAATATTTCTAATATGCCTATAGAATGTGTGGCATAAAAACAGGAATGAATCATACAAAAGAGTTGAGTGAAAGCAGAAAGACAAAAGTAGCCCAATTCTATCTCGTTTCTGCTATGGTCCTGCTGTAGTTGTTTAGAAAAACAGATGAATTGGTACAGGTCACTGAGCTATTGCAACTCTTTGAAGGTATAGGCTTCGAACAAAACGAATTATTATTACACATTTCTAAATTGCTACCATGTAAATCCATTAAATTTGTGTATAAATCTGGACCAAATATCTCAGTGAGTCTCCCATTGAAAGTTACCTTGAAGTTACATAAGTGTCCCCCCCCCCTCTCTCTCTCTCTCACACACACACACACACACACACACACACACACTCACACACACACACACACACACACACACACACTCACACACACACCCCCACCACCACCACCACCACACATATAATATCAAGTTCAACAAATTGATAGCCCCGGTTCCAGGGAATTGAACAGGGAGAAAAATGGTTGCCCTGTCCAATACCTCCTGCTTGGATTACATGATTCTTAAACACACATGTGCCAACTGCTGTTCCCTATCCTTTTTCTGGATCATTCGCAGCAGTATAAGCCCTGCCTTGTCGTGAATTAATGCTGATACATCATTGTGTCAGTATGGCTGTTGGGGGAGATGGACAAATTCTCCAACATTTTTAGTTAATGAAAACCCTCTGATAGCCAAAAGAGTTACTCACGGGGTAGTATTGAAACATAATCATTCCAAAGCTAGAGTAAGCATTTCTGGAGGCAAATTTCTGAAACAAACAAACAAAAATCCAAAAACAAATAGCCTCTTCTTCCCATTTACACTCCTGCAAATCTAGAAGTAAAATTATCCACTAAAGCTAGAATAAAAGAGTATTTAAACACAATTTAGGCGTTCACACCAAGGATCCTGAGTTGTTTAGATGCTAAACAGTCACTAATGGGATTTTATTTTGTGTTCAAGAAAAGGGCAGGTTGTTAAATCTTTTCATTCCCAGGGAAATTAATGAGTCTTCGCGAAGCCTGCAAGAGCGAGTCCGGCCACTGGAGGGCACTGGTAGATTTTGTCTCCAAAGATGAGCACCATGTCCAGAGGCAGTTGGCGACATAAACTTGGCCATCAGCTTCTAGAACATCCAAGGGTGTATCCAACCCCCTGAGAAACTCCAACACCTCACTGAGGCTTTGCCTCTAACCCACTCTCCCCTATCTCAGCCAATAGTGTTTCCTCAGTGGCAACCACTAAGTTGTTTTTTTTTTTTTATAACTTGATGATTTTTATAGAAGGCCACATGTATCAAATGGTAAAAATTACAAAAAAGAAGAATAGGAATTCATGATAAAAGGAAGTGCAAAGAAAGGATCAGGTTCGCATTGGCCACGGAAGGGAGCCAAGCTTGCAAAAAGACGGCTAATTTCCAGAATATATTAGATCTAGATTTATTTTCTGCCATTTAGTTAAAGCACTCCTGCCATTCTTCCCTGTCTCCTCTATCTAAATATCAGTCACATGCCTCATCTCTCTCTCTCTCTCTCTCTCTCTCTCTCTCTCTCTCTCTCTCTCTCTCTCTCTCTCTCTCTCTCTCTCTCTCTCTCTCTCTCTCTCTCTCTCTCTCTGAACTGACAATGCAAGAGGGCATGGTTTTAAGATGATGGTGAAGAAGAAAAAAAATCCTGGAAGCAATGAGCCAAAGCTATAGTTAGGTTGATAAAATATTTAGACAAGACAGTGTGGAGAGTTAAAATCGGTCACACCATCAATTCAGAGATTATCAATAGTAGTTGCGAAGGTGTTAAAAATTATCATAATTTGTAGCAATGAGTTAAGTTGATTGGGGGGTGAATAGAAGAATTTAAATATTCACAAAAGTAAGAACCTTTGATTGAAAGGATGTAACTAGGTTTGATGGAAAGGAAAGACTCAGTTTTGATGGATGCAGTAAAAATAATTTTATTAGCAATTTAGAGTATGGGGGTGAGTTTAATAAATAGATTAAATCAGTATAGACAAATGTAATTCCCTTTAGTTTAGGGAAGATAGCTATTGATTTCTACATATTCTTATTTTCACTTTTAATAATTTCTGAATACTCCATGTTCTGGCTTTCTTAGAAAATAAAACTGAATAACCAAATTGCACAGTTAGACATTACCGGAAATAACAATTTATACTACAGGGCTAAAAGGTACTTAATATTTTCTATGTAAAACTACTTTTAGGCTTCAAGCATACAAATGGAAGTGGTTAAGATATACAAAATAGCAACAAAAAATTGTGCATCTTAAGTGAGAATTCTAGAACATGTTATGAACTGTTTAAACTTAGCAAACAAATGTAATTTCAATTGTTTCCATTTCTCTTAACAGGGCAGAAACAACGAGTGAAGAAATATTATTTTGATGACAGACATAAGGATACAAAAGGAACTGTTTTTATTTTAAGAAGGTGCATTCAACTTTTGTATGATTAAATTTTTGTCATTGAAGAGAGATATCTATTATCTGTATAGTAAAAAGATATACTGTGCGTTCAAAAAAAATAAAATTAGGCAAGATAAAGATGTTTATTTACTGTTGTTACTATTATTTGCTTCCACAAACAGACCATAGAGATAGCTTCTAAAATTATCAAATACATTTATGGAAAGAAATTCTTCCGAACCGAAAAAGAATAGAGCTCATTTTTCCCCTACAGTTTTGTAAGGGTCTCACAACAAACCCCTAAATTCTATAGCATTTCAGAAATAATCTAACAGATTTGCATTGTATTTTGTAACTATATTTTATGAAATATATAGTTTTAGATTTTCCCTTCCCTTTCTGACACAGAGAAATAAATGGGTTTGAGTTACTTCAACTGTTTTAACTCATCATTTATTTGAGCAGAATTGTATTAACTAAACTTAGGTTACATAAAAAAGACACGTTTGCAATGTTGCAAACATACACATTAATATACTCATTTGTATATGCTATTAATATATTATAGATTTTTATATAAACAAATAATATAATATAAAATGAATTCCTTGTGGGGACCAGATTTCTCTCTTTTGAATTTATAGATGATTTTACTTATCAAACAAACTTTAAGTTCAAGTATTGAATTATTACATAATTTTTTCCTGGTGTCTTTACCTTAGACATCAGTTATTAAGGAAAACAGCCAAAAATTTTTGTATCATAATTGTTAAGAAAGAGGACATGGAAGTTAAAGTCATGGCAAACTATATGCTCAAATAAATTGTACAATGATTATTATGTTTAAATATAAATACAGTGCTCGCTTCAGCAATATTTCTATTATCATTGTGATAAAACAGGTAGGATCCTGAGCAAAGATGGCACATGCATGTTCAAAATTTTAAGCAGGAAACAACCTTAAAACAAGATCAAAATCTGTCATTACCTACCAAGGATTTTAGACATAAAATAAAGATACCCCCTCAAAACCAATTATATCTGAGTAAATACTTTTTCACCAAATATGTACATTGTAAATATGTGTACTTTAGAATAGAACTTACTTCTGAGATCATTAACTTCAACTTATGATTTCCAGATAAATGGAAGGGTGAATGGCAAGACAGATATTCATTGAACTCAAGATTTTAGTCATGAGAATTTGAAGTAGGTATGAGGTCAGAGTTCACCTTAAGTTTTATGATCCTATTAAATTGTTCCAAACAACTACACTTTCGATGACCCATATTTTTTCTGACTATACCCAAAAGAGTTTGCCGATATTTATAACAATCTGCTCGGTCCTTGGGATCTAGGCTAGATTTCTTTGGCTTTACAAAGGCTCCCTAAGCTGTTGAAATAGAAATCATTCTCAAGTTTAAAATATCTCCAAATTATTGCTAAAAGGTGGGGTGGGGAGAACACTTTAATAAGTAGCTCATTTCTGTGACTGCCAATGTTTTAAAATTAAACGAAGTTGTTAACTAAAATAAAAAGAAAAGGATGTCAATTGATTCTTCTGGTTTTGGTAAGTATTGTAATGATTGACGACTGGAAGGTTAGATCATCATATTCAGTAAATATGATTTTTTTTTTTAGGGAAAATGCTTTTTTTCTGAGGGAAAATGCCTACAAGTTTGTATTTTGGTAGAAATAAGTAGTCAAAAGTCAAGGCAAAAATCTCAGACAACTGGACAAATGATACTTTTCTATTTTACAGTCTGTTTTCTCCTTGTCCAGTCTCCCTGGTACTGAGACATGGCCAACGGGAACTTCTCAGTACAGTTAAACGTACAGATGCCTTAATTTGCCTCTGTTCTTCCTTTGCTTTTTTCATTCTGTTTCACTTGTGTTAATATTTGTTCTCAGCTGTTTCCTCATTCTCCCAGTTGAGCCGGTCTTCCTGAAAGTCCACTTTCTCTAAGGTCTTAGCACTACACAAATACAAATGTTTTTTAAAGAAGGTCACTCAAAGGTGCCCAGAATCTTTTCATAAGTTTCGGAGCAGAGTGGGCCATTCAGACATGAGCTCCAGCAAAAACTAGCTGCCGGTGGCCAGCCCAGACCTTGACTCCATTCTCTTCTTTCACGTGTAAGTTAATACTCGCTGATAAATGACTCCGATGCCAGGAAGCACATCAAGCATTGCAGACAATGAAATGAACTGCCACAAGATAGAAACAGAAGGCTCAGTCCAGCCCCTGGTGTTGTGTGACTGTAGGAAAGAGCATAAGGGATACTTGACTCTTGTCTCCAAGCTCCAAATAAAAGGAAATTAAAGCACTTAGAAAGATGATGACAATAACAACAACAACAAAAGCAACAACAACCATTAAAAAAAAGAATTTCAGACACCTGAGAACTTGCACATGAATTAGACTATAAATGACCCACTAATGCATAATTCATTAAATAGTTATGACGTAGGTAATTTCAAATTTTATATTGTCAAAATCGAAATCTGAATTTTTTTTTTTACTACAATAGAGGTAATAGTAATAGTAGGGAAGAAACAAAGGATAATGAATGAAGACACAGGGTGAAATCTGATTGTTGAAATTTTTAAGGTACCAAAACAAATCTGTTTTCTTTGAACGGCATGTTCTTCCAGTTGATAACTCTTTTTTGTTGTTGTTGTTGTTGTTCGTTTGTTTGTTTTGAGATAGGAACGCTAACTCATGTATAAGTACAGCCAAACTTTATAGCTGCAAGGATTCAGTGTACTGTTATAGTTAAATAAAAGAATATCAATATTTGGTTTCTTGAAGGATGACTCCAAATTTTATCAATGATTCCTTGGTTTTGACACTACATAGGGCAGCCATTGATTCTGTTAGATTTTCTTAATTTTTTTGTTTGCTTTATGGGAAGCACTTGGTGGTTCTTGAAGGATACTACCTATTTGGTGTTCCCAGATTTCTCCTGAAAGTGAACATGTGATGTCAGGTATCAAACTCATATCCCCTGCATGCAAAGCATGTACTCAGCCAACTGAATTAACCCTACAGCCCAGATTATCTTAATTTTAAGTAATGTACCCTTAGTTTTCTTACCAACCTTCATGTCAATTTTATTGTTAAAATATACCAAAATTTCAAACTAATCATTTTTACTGGTAAAAATATATTAATTCAAATCATTTCTTTTCCCTTAAGAAAGCATACAATAATGCTACCTTAGGTGAAGAAACATATTTTACTTTAGCTATTGATGTTTGCAAAGAAAAACATCAAAAGCCATATTAGATGTTTCAAAAGCTAAATCATGTTGAAAATAAAATTAATAATAAAAACCCCTTAATTTAGCCACGGTCTTTCTTCTTTTTACTTAGCCCATTATAGGTGGGAAGTATGGTGCCTTTTTAAAGGTCAGCCTCATTATATCAGTTATTTCTAAATTGCTGAACCCTTATACTCCAATGAGCAAAAAACTATTCATTTGTTTTTAGTACTAGATCTAGAACAGTAGTTTTATAGAAACATTTTTAGCTATGCCATGTAAGATGTTTCATGTAAGATGTCTACAACATTGGGACAAGGAAATAACAGCAAGAATGACACTTTAAAAATAACTTTCGCATTGTTCAATATCTAGAAATCAACTTAGATTTTGCTTGTTTGAGGGCCATACATGACAGTAGTTTGGTTTATTCTGTGCTTTGAAATCAGCTCCTAAGGGTTTTTTATTTTTTGGGGGGGAGGATAGTCTTTAGCCAAGAACCACACCCAGATCTCATGCATACTTGTGTTGCCCAGCCTTTGACTGTCTTTCCAGTCCCCTAGACATAGCCTTCAATTTATCCAATATTCAACTTTGTACTTAAGACCTGACTTCAAGACTTAATTCAGCTTTGGTGAGTCATGTGACATTTCTCCTTCCTTCCGATCAGCTGTAGGAAAGGAAGGTGGCACTTCCTTTTCCTGAGAAGTTTGCTGTATACCAAACAGTGATATAAATGAGTCTGAACAATGCTTGTGAAATTTATGGTAACTGAAAGTTGCATTTAGTTTAATATCTAATGAGCTTCTGTTTTTTTCCCCTAGAATGTGATACACTATTCTACTGCTTATTTAGGCAGGGCTGATGGAGGGCCATTGGGTATGGTATTCGTATTATTAATAAAAACTATGTCTCAAACCTACTTATTGATTTTGGTAAGAGAAACTGTCATAAGCCGTTTTCCCAGAGGACATTTTAAAGTTTAATTTTGCTATCTTAGTGCTTAAAAGCTTTGTGACTGTTCAAAGAAATGTTATTTATAATTTCCCTTTTCTAAAATATGACTTTTACTTTTTAAAAACATCAATCTTTAAAAATAAAACAATCTTTATTTTACCCTAAAATCACAATAGTTTAAAATGTAAGATATGAAACAAATGCAAGAGATTTTTTCTCAACAAACAAGTTAGCTTATTACAAGTTAGTTGATAAATATGATATCTGTTTCTATGAAGTCTAGAAGCATATTAATAAATATAAGCCATGCCATGAAAAAATTCTCATTTTTACTTATATTGTTCCTTGTATTGCTTAAATTTGTAAAAAAAAATAATATGCAGATTTAATTTATTTCTCAGTGTATGCATCTTGCTTATTGTTCATGTTCTGGAAGATTAATAAGATCATTAATGACTAATCTTTCAAGGAAGTTATTCACCTGATAAGCAAACACAGCAATATCTATATATGGTCTTCATTCTAGAATTTTTTAATATGATTTTCATCTTTACCCTACTAATGTGTCTCTGTAAGTAAAATCCCATGAGTACCCATCAGCACTTAATGTCCTGAAACCAGCATATCTAATAAGAAAGTTCTTCCTTATCCTTGATCAGATTATATCGTTGGACATAGTATTTTTAATTAAAATTTCATTTTTCTTGCTCTGTTGCATTCTGCCTAAATAATCTTATGAAAGTTTTTTTTCAGACCTAAAATTTAACAAAGGTTCTCATGTTTTACTTAAGTCCTTTTGTTATTCTTTATCACTGTGGAATTTAGGGAAATCAAATATACTTTTTTCTTTTCTGCTGTTATGTTTAATTTTCAAACTCATGGAAAGCATTCTCTCTTAATATATGGTTGTTTAGTGAAGTGTAAGCCATATGGCCCAGTCCTAGGGGATTGGACAGACACGGGTCTGGAAGCAATACCAACATAGAAAATAAATCCACACATAGTTATAGAGTTGAAACAGTCTCAGGGACTTCTACTACAAGCCTTTAGCTCACTTTCCCTAAGACCAACAAACAGAAAGTTCAGTAGTGGAAGGAAAACCAAAACCACAAGCCATAGAAATGGCTTTATTGGGAACCGAAAGAATATGCCCAAGGGAGAACAGGTGGACTTTGGCACCAATTCCAAAGGTGCTTCCATCCAATAAGTGACAAACACCAGCAAAAAAGAATTATCTTGAATATAGTGAAGACCTGTTATTCAACAGTTTAGATTTATGTGCTTGTTTGTTGTTATTGTTGTTGTTTTGTTTGTTTTTGTTTTGTCTTGTTTTTCGGTCTGGGGACTATACCTAGAAATGCTCAACAATTTCTCCTAGCTCTGTGCTCTGGGATCATACCTGAAAGCGCTGGGTACTGAATCTAATTTGGCTACATACAAGGCAAGTGTCCTATCAAGCTGTGCCTTTGCTTAGCTTAATTTGTTTCAACTCATTCCCATTGATGTTTATTATAGCTTTATTTTTGTTTTCCCTCATTTATAGTCCTATCATTAAGAGTAACAGATTTCATTTTTCTCATCATCTGTTGAAGTCTTTACTAGAAAATGTTCATTGAAATATTTTTAACTATAATAATTCCCTCTCATATCACTTACCATATTTTCTGGCATATAAGATGACTTTTGAAACGAAAAAAAGTCAACTGAAAATCAGGGGTGGTCTTATATGCTGAATATATCCCGAAAAACGTTTCAATATGCCTCTAAACAAAAATCCTCTGGATATCACCACAAACCAATTTTCCAGGGCCCGGAGAGATAGCACAGTGGCGTTTGCCTTGCAAGCAGCCGATCCAGGACCAAAGGTGGTTGGTTCAAATCCCGGTGTCCCATATGGTCCCCCGTGCCTGCCAGGAGCTATTTCTGAGCAGACAGCCAGGAGTAACCCCTGAGCAACGCTGGGTGTGGCCCAAAAACCAAAAAAAAAAAAAAAAAAAAAAAAAAAAAAAACCAATTTTCCAACTCGATCCTGCACCAATCACTGCCAGGCTGATAGACCACCTCTCTAACTCAGCCAATCAAGCAGGTTTTTTATGCATGCAATTTATACAATGTTCTGGACCCGAATCTACACTGTCAAAAGCCTGCTCAGATTGGCCAGAGTCAGAGAGAAAGTCTATTACAGTATAACCTTTGAACCTTTGCTTGTTGTGCTTTGCTCACTGTGGTACATACAGTTGCAACACAGGAACATTCTATCTTATACAGCAAATATAGTCCTAAACCTATGATTTAACTGTAAAATTAGGGGTCATCTTATATGCCAGGCTGTCTTATACACCGGAAAATAGGTATATATTTTGCCCATTGCACTGGCAATTCATTGTTCTTACTATGATTTTATTTTCCCATTTGTTTTTTGTCTTACATTCAGATTACTTTTTTATTAAAAGAAAAGTTGCATTCATTGGCTTGTGGTCAGTATTTTACTTATCCTTCAAAAAAAGACAAATTTAAAATGATATCGGTAAAGTTCATTCCTGGCTAGTAATCGATCACTTTTTATCTTAGTCTTTCTAGAATGCCATCCATTCCCCCCAATTAAGTATTCCTTGACTAGTCAAATTCTGAGATCCAGCATGATTTGTAAGTAGATTGCTTTCACAAAAGTTAGGCAAACTCTAAGCCTACATCCTTAATCTGAATATTAGAAGATGAATTAGTTTGAAGATAATTGAAAATGTTCAATGACTCCTCTGACTGGATTATTTCTTAGATTTACAGTTGTACGATAACTTGTTTCCTTCTTTATCTCTAAAGATACACCGCTCCTTAAACCCATCCATTTTCAATCCTCTATGAGGAAACATTGTAGATTTCTTCAGAGTACAGATATATCTTGAGGAGATACAAAGAACATAGTCCTAATCAACTCAGAAACGAGAAGGAGTTGGTCAGGGATACTCTCTTTCCCCTACTCAAGACATATCTGTTCTCAAACTTTGTAAGTGGCTTTTAGATTGTGATGGTTTTTTTTTGAGGAGATAGTGGTGGTTGGACCTCACCCATTTTCATTCCTGGGTTACTCCTGGTTCTGTGCTCTGAAATCACTCCTAGTAGACTTGGGGGATCATATGGAATGCCAGGGATAGAACCCAGTCCACTCTGGGTCAGCTATGTGCATGGTAAATATCCTACCACTGTACTATCACCACTGTGCTATCACTCCAGTCTCTAGATTGTACTGTTGTTGAATGTTGTCTTAATGGTAAAATCCTCCTTTCTATGTTAGAGAATTCCTAATATGAGTTTAAAAATCTTAACAATACTTGACAAGAACTCTTTACTTCATGTTATATATTCATTTTATCATTCAGATCCATCATGATGTCCAAGACTTAAATTATGAAAATTTAATGCAGTCAAGTTTCATGAAATTGTACATGACTTAACGAGCTGGTGACAGTCTTTAAAAAAAAAAAACTACTGTGAAATTATTTTTCTAGAACTTTGAGGAAGTGCAACTTGAAAGAAAAGTAGACCTTTGTTTTAAAATTCATATTTTTTATGATTATAAAACAAATTTTGCGCAGTTATAGAGAAATATATGAAATTCCAATTTAGAATTCCATCATGAAACTACACCATTCTAATTTCTCCATGCCACGGTTTGTTAATATTCCAGAGTCCCAGGATGCAACTATAAGACTGCATTCAAATCTATGAACATGAGGCAATCATGCTCAGCAGAGTATAACAATAATTATAATAGAGATTAAATAAAAATAATTAGAAAAAGTTCATCTAGTTTTGATGTATTAATTATTCTGACCCTGTTCTATTCAGAGTCTAATTATCTGCTTCAGTGAAAATGCCAAGATTTCTACAACTCATAAAAATTACATTCAAGTAATTATGTCAGCAAACTAAACAGTATTCATTTACCATGCCTTTTTATGCACACATTTGAATATGCTTTTTTAACTGTTTTTGCTCTTTGTTCCTATTCATGGAAAATAATACCTGTAAAGAAATTTGAAAGTCAGTTGCACTTGGAGCGTAATATGCAATTCTTGCTAATATTCTTCTTTTGTAAAACGGCTGTAAGTCTCACATAACCTTTGTTTAAAAAACATGAATTAAAGTTCACTCTTCAGTTGTTTCAAAGAAATCTTTAAAAAACCTGTAGCTGTAGTTAAAAAAAAAAGTTTAAAGCAGTAATACAAAGCATCTCTAAAAAAGTTTCTTACCTCTACTAACTCAGAAGCTGATGAAATGGTATTTTCTTCCCTTGTAGACTTATGTTGGCACTTTATGAGGGATTGCAGATGTATTTAAAAAATATCTGTGTGTTATCGTGATCAATGTAAAGAAAAAGTAAAGTAAAACTGCACCAAAGATTCTAAATCACTAAGAATTTGTAGGCCCTGAGAATCATTACATTAGGAGAGCACAGATAGGATTTATTTAACACCAACAGCTGAGTCGGTCCATAACAAAAATATAGTACTTCTGGCCAAGAATTTAATGTCTATTTCATTTCTTATAATTTCTTTACTGTTTTTAGTTAAGTACTTGATGGAAATTATAAGCAACAATTGTTTTTGCTTGAAGCATTCCAATTGTTGCCTTCTGTTATCATGGAGACAAATACAAACAATAAAAATGCAATGTAGAATTATATTCACTCTAGGAGAAATGTATTCACAGTGAAGATTTGCACTCTAACTTAGAGTTTAATGACACCTGTAGTTGTGTATAGAGTTATAGTTTACTTGCTGAAGGGTGCGTCTTCCTGGATTGTTTATTTTTCAGGAACTTCAATATCTCCAAACTTGATCCAGAATGCAGGAAGTCTAAATGAATCACCAGTGTTATTGAAATCTAAATCAAAATTAGGCAAGATATTGTGTCATAAGAATGTACATAGGATAGGAAATACAACCAAGATAATCAGGTTTCCTTTACCAGAAAAATTATGGTTACCAGTCTTCATCTGTGCTCATTGGCCACAAACTTTGCCTAAATCAAGTTAATGCTAGTCTATGGATGGAACTGAAGGAACATGAAGTCCAAGATTTGTGTTTTGTATTATCATTTCACCAAAGTATACTTCTAAAAAGTCTGAAGAATTCTATATTTCTATAGGCATTAAATACTAGTATTTATAGTATTTTATCCAAAACTCTGCTACTGAAATTACTATACTTTTAACTTACATAGCTTATATACAGAAACTATATTTATATATATAGCTATAGTTAACTATATTTTAAAGCTCCTGCCCTCAAAATTGCAATCACATAGTTCATCATTGTGAATACTACAAAAATAATGAAGTGCAATTTTTGTCACTCTCATATCAACTTGGAATCATCCATTCAAGTGAATCTATTGATTGCTTCATTTTTGTATCTACTGATAAGAAAAATGTATACTATATTTAGAAACAAGTGAAACTTGAACAATCAGAGGTTTTTTTTTATTTAAAAACTCAGCTACTATAGAAAATTATGGTTTTTTACTTAAAATATACCACTTACATTTATGGGTTTTTGATCGACATTTTTTGGGGGGAGGAACCTGCTATAACTTATCAGCACTTACAATAATAGAATAATTGAACACAAATGAAGTAACCAATTGAAAGGATGATTGATACAAGCTTCGTAGAATTTGAATTAACATATCAATGAACTTGTAATCAAAGTTTAAAATCTCAACAAGACTTTATACATAAATATTGCATCTATGACTTTTTTTGGATAAGTTATAAATTCTCATAAGTAGCATTCACATTGGTAAATACTTTCTCATGGTTAAAGTCAAGCTGAATCCCCTTGATAACAGCAATCAAACCTTGGAACTCAAATTTATATTCAAACAAATTTCCTATGTCATAGCAGAGTTTGGGTTAGTCTTTCATTCCAAAAGTCTGTATTCTGTACAAATAATTCATGTGGGAGTTAAAATACTTGCCTCACAAGCAGTCAAGCCTGGTTTGATCCCCAGTATCCCTGAACACAGAGTCAGGAGTAAGCTTCCTGGTGTTGCCCCCAAATAAATAAAGAAGTATTTATAAGGGGACCCTACCACTCTTCTAGAAATGAAAAGCCTATGAAGTCCCTGATGAAAATAAATCGTAGACAATGGGATAGAAAAAGAAAATGGTGTTGGGTATGCTATAAATTGTGATTTGGACGTGTGAGTATGAGATAAATGAATAAATTTTGAGCAAAGATGAGAACAAGTATAGGAATGAATCAGGTAGAAAGCTGAAACAAAAGTTTTGACAAGCAACAAGAGGAGCATATAAAAAAACTTTCACAAGAGAGTATCTGGTCACTAGAACAGAGGCAACTACAAAACTCAGAATAGCCAGGAAGATTGTGTGCCTGGGCGGGGGGTGGGGGGGAGTTTCTAGGTAATTGCAATGTTTTTGGCTTTTATTATGAGTGAAAAAAGAAGGCATATCATTTTGAGTATAAGAGTAGAAAGTTTAATTTATTAGTTTAAATTAATTTAATTGATTCATGTCAGTCATGGTGAAAAAGAACTGTATAAGAAACTAGAGATGGGGCCATCGTGATAGCACAGCAGATAGGCATTTGCCTTGCATATAACAGACCTGGGATGGATTCCCAGCATCCTATATGGTCCACTGAGCCAGTCAGGAGTGATTTCTGAGTACAGACCCAAGGATAACTCCTGAGCACTGCCAGGTGTGGCCAAAATATCAAAAAAAAAAAAAAAAAAGAAAAGAAAAAAGAAAAAAGAAAAAGAAAAAAAAGAAAGAAAAGGAAAAAGAGAGAAAGAAAAGGAAAAATGGAAGGAAGGAAGAAAGAAAGGAAGGAAGGAAGGAAGGAAGGAAGGAAGGAAGGAAGGAAGGAAGGAAGGAAGGAAGGAAGGAAGGAAGGAAGGAAGGAAGGAAGGAAGGAAGGAAGGAAGGAAGGAAGGAAGGAAGAAAAATGAAAGAAGGAAGGAAGAAAGGAAAAGAAAGAAAGAAAGAAAGAAAGAAAGAAAGAAAGAAAGAAAGAAAGAAAGAAAGAAAGAAAGAAAGAAAGAAAGAAAGAAAGAAGAAACAAACTAGAGATTTGATTATTCAAAAAATGATGCAAAACAATATTTGTCCCAAGTTGTAAGAAGTGGTAAACATTTTAATATATTTTAAAATGGTAGTGACCAGTGAGTCTTTAGGAAGAGTTAATAATGACGAAGTAGTGGGGTAAGAAACATCAAAAAAATTCATTACCATCTTGTGTACGGGCAGGGGGGAGGGTTATGGGGAACATTGGTGGTGGGAATATTGCACTGGTGAAGAGGAGGGTGTTCCTTTCCATAACTGAAACCCAACTACAAACATGTTTGTAATCATGGTGCTTAAATAAATATATTATTAAAAAATGTCATTCCAGGCCGGAGTGATGGTGCAAGCCATAAGGTGTCTGCCTTGTGTATGCTAGCCTAGGACAAACCATGGTTCAATCTCCTGGTGTCCCATATGATCCTACTAGTCAGGGGCAATTTCTGAGCACATAGCCAAGAGTAACCCCTGAGCGTCACAGGGTGTGGCCCCAAAACAAAAACAAACAAAAAAGTCATTCCCTAAGGAGATATATCCTAAATGGTTGGTATTTCAAAGAACTTTAAAATGTGAAATGGAGATTGAGTTATGATTGAATGTTTGAGGTAGAACTGGAAACCCTCTGAGTTTTGAGGCAGTGAGTAAAAAACATGGTTTCCCAATGATGTCTGCTTTTGCAGTGAAAAATTCATCTTTTCTCTCTAGAAACAATTAGGAAAAGTGGTGATGGTGGTGGTGGTGGTGGTGGTGGTGGTGGTGGTGGTGGTGGTGGTGGTGGTGGTAAGGTTTCTATAAGAAATGAGCTGAAATTGTTGGAGTGACTGAAAAAGAATACTTTAGATGCTAAGATCACAAATTGTAATGATTCCATCTTTACTGCAACTGAAAAAAAAATTTAAATTGTTTTCTTCATATGGAGCAAAGCTTAGTGTTTGGGAAACTCCACTTTTGGCAAAGTGACATTTTGTGGTGCAAAATGTGGAATAAAAGTTCCACAACTATCAAGACAAGTGTGCTGTCATAAAGACAGGATGGAATCTTGGGTCTGTAGAGCTACACCAAAGAAAAGGGGACACAGTGGAAACAAAATGGCTCAGAGAATTGAAGTGCCTTTGAGACCCATCAAAATTAGAGACCAACTTGATTTGGAATCAGGCCATAGTCTAGTTCCAGTAAATCTGGAGAGCATTGATATTGGATTGTGATAACCTCATATTCTCACTGTTTTTGAGATAAAATAGTAGATACTCAGTTAAAATTATCAGAGACTTAAATGATTCACTTCAAAACTTAAGTGAACACAGAGGTAAACTATGAAAGGATATATGGGGAAAAAGCAGTTACTTTGTCTTTAGTTTCATTGAATATCTTCAATAGTCCCAGATATTCTTGGATTTTCTTCAGACCTTGAAGATTCCCATTCATTGAATTACTCTCAATTTACTCTCATTTGCTTACCGTATTTGCCGGCGTATAAGACGACCCCCTAATTTTGCAGTTAAAACATAGGTTTAGGCCTATATTCACTGTATCAGCCAGAATGTTCCTGTGCTGCAACTGTATGTACCACAGTGAGCCAATCACAACAAGCAAAGGCTCAAAGGTTATACTGTAATAGACTTCCTCTCTGACTCTGGCCAATCTGAGCAGGCTTTTTACAGTGTAGATTCGGGTCCAGAACATTGTCTAATTTGCATGCATAAAAAGCCTGCTTGGATTGACTGAGTTAGAGAGGCGATCCGAGCAGCCTGGCAGTGATTGGTGCAGGATCAAGTTGGAAAATTCGTTTTGTGGCAATATTCAGACAATTTTCGTTTAGCAGCATATTGAATCATTTTTCAGGATATACTCGGTGTATAAGATGACCCCCGATTTTCAGTTGATTTTGTTTTGTTTCAAAAGTCACCTTATATGCCGGAAAATACGATACTTCTAAGGAATATATTCTTTCTCTTTTTTCTAAGTGTTTTTGAGACACTTCCCCTTTGACTTTTAGAAATTCCATTGCATTATATCCAATTATTCTTGCTTTAATATTTACCTAGTTGGTTTGTAGTGCACCTTAAAAGTTTGATAATTACCACTACTGTTCAACATAGTGCTGGAAGTTCTTGCCATAGAGATTAGGAAAGAGAAAGAAATCAAGGGCATCCAGTTAGGAAATGAAGAAATTCAGCTCTCACTGTTTGCAGATGACATGATACTATATTTAGAAAACCCTAAAGACTCTACCAATAAGCTTCTAGGAACAATAGATTCATATAGCAAAATGGCAGGCTACAAAATTAACATGCAAAAAACAATGGCCTTCTTATACACCAATAATGATAGAGAAGAAATGGATATTATAAAAAAAAGTCCCATTTACATTAGTGCCACACAAACTCAAATATCTTGGATTCAACTTAACTAAGGATGTGAAGGACTTATACAAAAAAAAACTAGAAAACCCTGCTTCAAGAAATAAAAGAGGATAAATGGAAAAGGAGGTATATACCATTCTCATGGATTGAGTGAATTCACATCAATAAAATGGCAATACTCCCCAAGGCATTATACAGATTTAATGCAATCCCTCTAAGGATTCCCATTACATTCTTCAAAGAAGTGGATCAAACACTCCTGAAATTCATCTGGAACAATAAACACCCAATAATAATTAGAGCAACACTTGGGAAAAGAAATATGGGAGGCATCACTTTTTCCCAACTTTAAATTGTATTACAAAGCAATAGTCATTAAAACAGCATGGTATTGGAATAAAGACAGACCCTCAGATCAGGGGAATAAACTAGAGTATTCAGAGAATGCGTCCCAGATATACAATCAATTAATCGTTGATAAAAGGGCAAGAAATGTAAAATGGAGCAAGGAAAGACTCTTCAACAAATAGTGTTGGCACAATTTGTCAGTCACTTGCATAAAAGCAAACTCAGACCTCCAACTAATGCCATGCACCAAAGTCACATCCAAATGGATTAAAGACATTGATATCAGACCTGAAGCCATAAGGTATATAGAACAACACATAGGTAAAACACTCCAGAACATTTAAACTAAATGCATCTTCAAGGAAGAAACAGCATTTGCCAAACAAGTCGAAGCAGATGCCTAGGATACTAAAGCCATCCACAGAATGGGAGAAGGTATTCACCCAATACTCATCAGATAAGGGGCTAATAGCTAAGATATACAAGTTACTGCCAGAACTTAAGAAAAAAAATCTAACCCCATAAAAAAGGGGGGGGGAGAAGAAATAAAGACACTTTCTCAAAGAAGGACTACAAATGGCCAAAAAGCACATGAAAAATGGTTCACAACACTAATTAATCATCAGGGAAATGAAAATTAAAACAACCATGAGGTACCATCTCATGCCACAGAGACTGGCACACATCACAAAGAACAAGAACAATCAGTGCTGTCAGGGATGTAGGGAGAAAGGAACTCTCATTCATTGCTGGTGGAAATGCCATCTAGTCCAGCCCTATGGAAAACAATATGGAGATTCCTCAAAAAACTGGAAATTGAGCTCCCATTTGATCCAGCTATACCACTCCTAGAGATATAACCTAGGAACACAAAAATCCAATACAAAACTTCCTTCCTCACATTTATATTCTTAGCAGCACTATTTACAATAGCCAGACTCTGGAAACAATCAAGATGCCCTTTAACATATGAATGGCTAAAGAAAGTGTGGTACATATACACAATAGAATATTATGCAGCCGTCAGGAGAGATAAAGTCATGAAATTTTCCTATACATGGATGTACATGGACTCTATTATGCTGAGTGAAATTAGTCAGAGGGAGAGAGAGGCACACACAGAATAGTCTCACTCATCTATGGGTTTTAAGAAAAATAAAAGTCATTGAAATAATTTCCAGAGATGAGGACCAGAGGACCCGCTCAAGATATGAAGCTCATCACAAAAAGTGGTGAGTGCAGTTAGAGAAATAACTATGCTGAAAACTATCGTAACAATGTCAGTGAGTAAGGGATGTAGAAATCCTATCTTGAATACAGGCAGGGGGTGGGAAAGAAAGAGTTCAGGTACTGGTGATTGGAAGGTTGCACGGTGAAGGGGGGTGTTTTTGTTATGACTTAAATCCAACTACAATTATGTTTCTAATCACACTGTTTAAATAAAGAAATTATTTATATAAAAAGTTTGATAAAACTACAAAAATATTTTCATCAAATTCTTCTCATTTCCTTTGAGATTTCAAATGCTGTTTCTGATATCTGATAAAAGCTATTTCCAGTTATTTTGAGATTCTCATAAATATTATCATTAGTATCTTATTTTATTTTATTTTTTATTTTTTTTTTTTTTTGTGGTTTTTGGGTCACACCCGGCAGTGCTCAGGGGTTACTCCTGGCTCCATGCTCAGAAATTGCTCCTGGCAGGCACGGGGGACCATATGGGACGCTGGGATTCGAACCGATGACCTCTTGCATGAAAGGCAAATGCCTTACCTCCATGCTATCTCTCCAGCCCCTAGTATCTTATTTTAAATATTATGAACATATTTTTCATAAATATGAAAACCACTAAAAGTTTTTATTTCAAGTTTCAAAATTTGTTTGACCTTTTTTTATTTTTTGCTCACTCTGATCAATTTTGCCTACGTTATTATATTTAGAAATACCTTTTCGATACTGGATATAATAGCCAACATATTGCAGAAACAAAATTCTGCTTACTTCCTTTTAAGAATAATTATTTCTATTCTAGCAAGCACTTCACCTATTTGCAATCAAACTCCAAACTCTCTTTCCTTTACTTAGATTTTCGTGATTTCTGTCACTCTGGGACTCTTGTGCAAAGTCTATACTTTCATTTTTTTTTTATAGTTTACATGAGCCTTGGAGAATTATTTTCCTCTCTACCTTACTTTTTTTCCAAGTATCCACTCTTCTTTAACTTCTATGCCATAAATTCTTGTCTTGAATCTCACCAATCAGGAAGAGTGTAGCTTTCAGGGCAAATTCCTTAAAACATTTAGAAACAACCAGATATTGAGAAGTGAAACACTCATATATTTCTCAAAGTATTTTCTTTTCCTTACTTGGTCTAATAATCTTTCCTCCCTTTGGTTACTTTCTAATATTACCAAATAACTGATCTAAATACTTTTTTTACACTGTATAATTATTGATTGCATTGCTAAAGGGATTGTCAGAAGTGAATTACTTAAGCATTTCCACAAGTTGCATCTCTTTCTACCTGGAGACTTTGTACAGACTTTATAAAAGATCCTATTCTTGCTTTACTCTGTGAATTCTACGGTATAGTCTAATCTCTTCCTGTAAAACTTGAACATGTACTAAAAGAGCAAAATGGAAGCTGTCTGAGATTGGCTTCGTGTACAGAATGTAAAGTTGTATTTGAACAGAGTTCATAAACAGATTGGTACCCAGAGGGGAATAGCTTTGAGGTTACTAGGCTACCTTGAAGGATTTGTTTATACAGTCTACAACCTTAAACTGGGACTTATTTTCTGGCTCTTTATAATAAGATGTATTAATGATTTCTTTCCTCCAAAGAACATCATGGAAAGACTTCTGGTGGGTGTAAAATGTTTGAATTTATTTTTTAAAAAGGACAATGCAATTAGGAGAGGTGTCTTATAAGAAAATTCACGTTATTTTCTAAACAACTCCCATATTACTCTCTGACTGGTTGCTTTCAAGTATTTTATGATAACACTATTTGCATTTTAAATTACTTTGTGTGCATTGGATATTTACTCTGATTACCCAAATTATATTGCTTTTGGTAGAAGTAGTTATTCTGGTCATAATTAACACTGGCTTAAGAGTATTATGTGATGGTAAAGAGTAAGGCAATTTTAACTTGTTAGAAATGTATTATTTATATTTCCTTTGGTTGCATAGAATTCATATGTGATTTTCTTTTCATTTCTTTTGATATTTTTGAACATTACCTTAAACTAAGGGTTATATTTTCTTCTGTTTTATGCCATTAATTGTTTCATTTAAAGGCAGAGTATTTCTATGACCATAAAAGTGGTGAGCTTGATAGGCCTATTGGAGTGAATCTACTTCCTATTATTCTGTAATAAGATTATAATTAGAGCTCATAATTAGAATAATAGACTCGTTTATGCTACTGTTTGTTCCCAAGTAAGTTTTTATAGAACTTCTCTCCACTCCAAAAATATCTTTTGTGGGAACAATAGATGTTTTGGCTTTTCATAACAGAAAAGTGAGATAGTATAAGAGAACAATAGATGTTATATCAGAAAAGTGATATTATACAAGAGTTAAGGTACATGCTTTTCACATTGCCTTACCCTCTTAGTTTCTCAACACCATACCTGGTACTTCCACCGCTTCCAGGAATGACCCCTGAGCCCAGAGCCAGGAGTAAATCCTACTCACCACCACATATGACCTCAAGCCAAACAACAATAATAAATATAATAAAATCCTCATTTGTCAGATAAATGTTCATGCATGTCAAACAGCCATATAGTATGTATACATATATATATCATTTTATATATGAATATACATTCATTTATATTACACAGATATATTGCATATTCATGTACATGTAAACTTGATTCTCAAGTGGGAAACAAATATTTTTATTATGAGAATTATAGATTATATATTTTAAAACAAAGGTAAATCTGCACAAAATGTAATCATTTAATAAATAGGAGCTTGTAGAGTTTATATATGATATTAATATTATTATGAAAATTATGAAATTTTAAACAGCATAGAAATAGTAAATACATTTATATTTAGGTCTGTTATAAATAACTAAATTTGAATTTAATTAAGAAACGACATACAATTATCATTGTTTTATAATATCGAAATAAAAGGATCTAGAAAGTTTTTTTCTTAATGCCTAGAACACAAAAGTCACCAACAGAATGGGAGAAGCTAAGAAGCTAAGTCGCTAATATCTAAGATATACAAGGTACTGACAGAACTTAACAAGAAAAAAAACATCTAACCCCATCAAAAAAAGGGGGAGAAGAAATGAACAGACACTTTCTCAAAGAAGAAATATGAATGGCCAAAAGGCACATGAAAAAATGCTCCTCATCACTAATCATCAGGAAAATGCTAAACAAAACAACAATGAGATACGATCTGGCGCCACAGAGACTAGTACACATCACAAAGAAGAAATAAAAATGGCCAAAAAGCACATGAAAAAATGGTCCACATCACTAATTCATCATCAGGGAAATGCAAATCAAAACAACCATGAGGTACTATCTCATGCTACAGAGACTGGCACACATCACAAAGAACAAGAACAATCAGTGATGGCAGGGATTGTGGGGAGAAAGGAACTCTAATTCACTACTAGGAACCCCATCTAGTCCAACTATTATGGAAAATGAGATGGAGATTCCTCAAAAAACTGGAAATTGAGCTCCCATTTGATCTAGCTATACCACTTCTAGGGGTATACCCTAGAAACTCAAAAATGAAATTCAAAAATTTCTTCCTCACACCTATATTTATTGCAGTGCTATTTACAATAGCCAGACTCTGGAAACAATCAAGATGCCTTTCATCAGATGAATGGCTAAAGAAACTGTGGTACATATATACACAATGGAATATTATGCATCCATCAACAGAGATGAAGTCATAAAATTTTCCTATACAAGGATGTACATGGACTCTATTATGCTGGGTGAAATAAGTCAGAGGGAGAGAGAGACACACAAAATAGTCTCATTCATCTATGGGTTTTAAGAAAAATAAGACATTGAAGTAATTCCCAGAGATGAGGACCAGAAGGACCAACTCAAGATATGAAGCTCACCACAAAGAGTGGTGAGCGCAGTTAAAGAAATAACTATGCTGATAACTAGCATAACAATGTTAGTGAGTGAGGGATATAGAAAACCTGTCTTGAATACAGCAGGGCATTGGTGATGGGGAAGATACCCTGGTGAAGGGGGTATTCTTTTGTGATAGAAACCCAACTACAATTATGTTTGTAATCATGGTGTTTAAATAAAGATATTATTAAAAATAAAATAATAAAAACCCAAAATTTGTATGTGCTTTATGTGCATTAATGTACAGTTTTTATAATCTAAAGGAAGGAGGCACCTTATGCAATAGTACCTAGATTCTGTGATTCATTTGAGTTTGCTTTCTAGTTACTCTAGTAGAAATGCATACTATTCTATTAGCAAGGTGGCTTTAACTTCAATATTAAACTCATAAGTAATAAGATATAATCAACTATAGCTTCAACAACCCATTCTTGCATGTAGTGTGTTAAAGAACAATCTACTTGTCTCTTTCTGTTTCATTTTGTTTGGGAGGCTACACCCAACAGTACTCAAGACTTATTCTTGGCTCTGCATTCGGGAATTACTCCAGCCAGAACAAAGAGGGTCATATGGGTTACTGGATGTTGAACCTTGGTTGGCTTCTTGCCAGACAAAAAATTCTTCGCACTGTCCTATCACTCCAGATCCTACTTATTCCTTTCTTTAACACAAAATCTATTTGATTTTCCCAGAGTAAACATTTTGCTGAAATAGTATTTAGATACAGGAGAATTGCTGAAAATTTATTATGCACAAAACGAACTGTTTGGGGTCAAATTATGAGCCATACTTCTTGTGGGTCTTTGGATACAAGTAAAAGCAAGTCTAAATATACTTAGGCTGATGGTGTATTTGAAGGAATAAAAAGATAACTAAAAGGCAGAGTCACAGAGTTGGGCTAGTTATAACTGAGTCCATTATTAAAAGCTAGAAAACATGTCCACAAATTTAGCTGATCTAAGTAAAATTATCTATTATCACTTTGAAAATCAGTGTGTGAGTCTTGATAGAAAACCAAGTTAGTTGCTGTCCTCTGTGATCTTCTAGTCCTCTAGTTTCAGGATAAACCAGAAGTTGATAAGACCCAGAATATATGTAGAAAGTGTTTTCTGAAATCTAATGAGAGCTTCTGAGAAAGAAGCATGTAAATATATAATAACAGTGGAAAAGTAATTTAGACCCCTTTAGAGGAAGGTGTTGCTATGATTTAGAAAATTTTTATCAATGAGTTCAAGAGTTCTAGTAAATTCTTCAAGTGTGAACTGAGAATTGACATCATATGCTTCTGATTAAATTTCAATATTCACTCTCAGTAGTTTGAAAGTGAATAATTGCTTTCACTGAAGATTCTTTAGCAGTTTGGTATTTAATAACTTGGACTTGCAGACTGTTAAACCCATTGCTAAAATGGGCTCTATTATGAACTGAATTGTTAACAATAAAAAGTGATTCATTTAAGCTGGTTTTATTTATTTAAGTGGTTTATTTAAGGGAAAAAACAGTTAAATACATTTTTGTACATGGGCTGCACTAATAACAATAGATATTCAGCAACTACAACAACACATAATAACAAGTTATTTTTCAATGGAATCATTTATCTGAGATATAATCCCTCATTTTTTAGCTTCTTACACTTTAAAACTGTCGATTGAGTAGAGGAATATCATTTTCACCCCAATACCAATGTTCATAGTACTCAAAAATAAATTTTGCAAATATCAAGACTCTATTTCAGTTACTATGGCCAAAGACTATTGGGGAGTTCTTATCATTTCTTATAATTTTATAATAAAATGATATGTAATGATGATTTTAAATGCATTCTATCTAATAATATAGTATTATATAGTAATATAATAATTACTATCGCATATAATAATATAGTGTATAATTATTTTTATTAAATAAGTATATTCAGCATAGCTGAAGTATTACTGTCACCTTCATAGTTTTCCGCATTAACACATAAATTGACATAAAGAATATTTTTCCATAACATATTGATTCTTTAAATGTTAATTTTTATGTCTGTTTTAATTCTTACTGTAAATTGGTTTGTTAATTATATTGCTGATCAGCTGAACAGTTAAAAATTATTCTTCAAATTAAAATTTTAACCGCTGTACTTTGCAGATCTCCACTATAGAATGAAGAGATAATAGGAACCAGAGCCATAACACAACTTGAAGGACATTTGCTTTGCAAGTAGCCACCTCAGGTTTGATTCCCAGCATATCCCATATTCCTGGCATATGGGTCTCTCAAGCTGCCAGGAATAAATTTTGAATGCAGAGCCAGGAGTAGCCCTTAAGCACTACCAGGCAAGACTCATAAAACAAAAAAATATTTTAA